>NC_041383.1:70779728-70884653 GCF_002162155.2 Triticum dicoccoides
CCGCCGCTCGCCCCTGCCTGCCCCGACGACGCCCTTGTGAGCACCGCGCGCCCCTGCCGGCCCCGCCGCCGCCGCCGTTTTTTAGATATATGTATTTTTTTAGATATATGTATTTCTTATGTATGTTCATATATATATATTTTTAGATATATGTATTTCTTATGTATGTTCATATATGTATTTATGTATTTTTTGACATGTTTTTTGTATGAATGTATGTATTTTAGGTTAGTTTCATTTTTAGAAAAGTTTTATATATTTAGGAAGAAGGAAGAGAAGGAAGAAGGAAGAAGAAGAAAAAGTTTTATATATGCAAAAGTTACATTTTTAGAAAAGTTTTATATATCTAGCTAGAAAGAAGGAAGAAGAAGAAAAAGAAGGAGAGGAAAAAGGAAAATAAGAAGAGGAAGAAAGGAGTAGAAGAGGAGAGGAAGAAGAGGAGAAATAAATAAGAAGAGGAAAAAAGAAGAAAAAGAAGAGGAGAAGAAGAAAGAAATAGAGGAGAAGAAGAAAAAATAGAAAATATTCTATTTTTTCTTCTTCTCCTCTATTCCTTTCTTCTTATCCTCTTTTTTTTCTTCTTTTTTTTCTTCGATCTTCTCCTCTGTGATTGTCGATATACCCCTCCCGATAATTTCAACATGAGGGGGGGGTCCATATACCCCCTCCCGATAACTTCAATACATGGGGGGGGGGTCGTCGATATACCCCCTCCCCGATAACATTAGTTTCCCGTGTATGTATATCGTTGTTGTCGATATTACCCCCTTGAAGCGTTGTCGAGGGATCGAGGGTTCTATGGTCGAGGGATCGAGGGTTCCAGGGTCGTCTAGGGGTCGAGGGTTCCAGGGTCGTCGAGGGTTCAAGGGGTCGAGGATCGCCGAGGGGTCGAGAGGGTTCCTGGTGTCAAAGTATTGAAGAAATCCATGGCTTCATCATTAGCCGGAAGTAACCATGGCATGATGGTACGAAGTCCTCCAAAGTTATTCTGGAATGGAGTCCCGGATAGGATAATTTGCCTTTCTGTACGAATTTCAGCAAAGGCCTTTCAAATAACGATATTCGGGAGGTTATCGCTGTACTTTGTACCAAAAAGTGAATTATCCTATCTGGGACTCCGTTCCAAAATAACTTTGGAGAGCTTCGTACCATCATGCACTTGTTACTTTCGCCTAATGATGAAGACATGGTTTTGTTGAATCCTTTGACACTAGGCAACCTCCCGACCCCTCGGCGATCCTCGACCCCTTGACCCTCGACCGCTCAGCAATCCACGACCCTCTACCCTACCATGGGCGCCGATGCCCACGTCACTTGTGGGACATAGATGTAGTGTTCAACGCCGACCCCCTCCCGATAGCTTCAACACGGGGGGGGGTCGATATTACCCCCTCCTTGAAGCGTTCTCGAGGCCACCCCCTAACCCTTGAAGCGTTGTCGAGGCCACCCCAAACCCTAGAGAAGCAGCGTCGAGGCCACTAATATGATTCCTTATTGTGATTAGCTAGCTAGTTCTATGTTTGCCACTAATATATCCATATCTGTCATGTTTTAATAATAATCGCCATGTTGTAAATATTTGTAGAAACTATGGGCACCCCCCGAGACGAAGCACAAGAAGCGTTGTTGAGGGACATAATCGCACAAGGAAGTGATGCCGTCTGCTCGTTGATGTTTCTCAATGACAATGATGGTCTGGAAGGAGAGGGTGAAGAAGCACCTGGCTATGATTTACAAGGCTCCGATGACCCAATGCCGGTGCAAGAAGGAGAGGGTGAAGAAGTAGACCGTGAGGACGGCTCCGGTGATCACCAAACCGAGTCCGGCCAGGTATATATATATTAGTTAAGCCTGTGCTGACTAGCTAATTGATGCATTCATTGTTTTGGTATGTACACATATTAATTAACTCTTGTCTTTGTTCTTTTTTCTAGCCCTCCGGATCGAGCACAACTTCGGTAAAGAGACGAGGCCCGAAGAAAAAGTTGAGCTCGGATGAAAAGTTTGAGATCATACAAATCGCGCGCGACGGCCAACCGATTGAACCCTACTGGACAAAGAAGGCATTTGTTGCTCAGTGCGGGGTTCTGGTTAGGGACAAGATCCCGATCAGCATCCACCAATGGTATAAGCCTAAGAACGAAGACCTTGAGGTGTCTTATGTCAATGATATGCAAAAAAATGATCTTTGGACTGAGCTGAAGTGAAATTTCACCGTACCGCCGGAGGATGATCCGGAGAAGCCAGTAATAGAGCCATTAATCAAGTCTTTTGCTCTGAAGAAGATGGCAGACCTATTCAGGAATTGGAAGAAAGACCTCAATAGGTATGTCGAAAAAAAATGAGACACCAGAATTCAAAGGCAAATATGAGAAGATCAGAGATGACTGGCCCGCATTTGTGGCCCACAAGACATCGGAAAAGAGTAAAAAGATGTCAGCGACAAACAAGAGTAATGCTGCAAAGAAGAAGCTTCACCATCGCACGGGGTCAGGTGGCTACCTCGTAGCCCGGCCTAAGTGGGCCAAGGCTGAGAATGATCTGCTTGATAAAGGGATCGAACTAGAGATAATGAACTGGCCAGACTGTTGCCGGACTTGGTTCTTTAGGGCCGGCGGATCCTTGGACCCTATAACAGGGAAGTGCATTTGGATGGACGAACAATTGGACATACCAGTCAAGAGGCTTCAGCAATATATCGAAGCAGCACAGCAAGGGACGTTCGTTCCAGACAGGGAGAAGGACGAGCTCACAATGGCCCTCGGCAATCCTGAGCACCCTGGACGGACACGAGGCACGCCAGGCTCCGTTTCGTGGAAGGCTGGATTTCCGGACGAAGGGGGTTACAAAACCCAGGAGAGGAGGAAGAAACTGGAGCAGAGCCAACTGCAGGCACTGCACGAAAGGGTAATGGGGCTAGAGGAACGAGAAGCAGATCGCAGCAAACGGCCTGCCGAAGCTTCCCCCGAAGCTACCCCGCTATCTCAGCGGAGAAGCAGTGTGGCTTCCACCGAGCTGCTTCAGCCAGAGCATGCCTTGACGGCTCCTGCCAGCTATCCCGTGGATGCTATCACGGATGCTGGAAATTGCCACCTTATGGCGCAATGGAGCAATTTGAAGGTCAAGGCGGCTATTGGCTCTGTTTATCCTACTAAACCCGACTCAACTTTTCACTGCCGGCCGATTCCAGAAGGATATGCTAAGGTGATGGTCGATGAAATAACGGAGGGATTTGAGGACCTCCGGCTTGACCACCCTACCGGTGAAGGGGAGTATCGGCTGGGTTCTGCTTTGAAGACTCCATGCCTATGGCGGAAGGATCTCATCAACCTTCCGAACTGGACGCCTCCGCCTCCTCCTCCTCCTCCGGCGAGTCAGGGCACTCCGCCTCCTCCACTGCCTCCTCCTCCGGTGAGTGACGATCAGGGCACTCGGCCGGCTCCTTCTCCGGCGCATGGCGGCACTCCGCCTCCTTCTCCGCCTGCGCCGGCGCGCCCGAGCAGCCAGCCTCCTCCTTCTCCGCCTCGTCAGCAAGGGCGGAAGAGACCCGCCGCCGCTCCGGCTGCTCCGGCGCATCGTAGTCATTCTCCTCCGCCTCGTAAGCAAGGAAAGAAGGCATCCGCTCCGTCCGCTCTGCCGGCGTCTAGCAGTACAGCCAAAGGCGGTAGGAGATACAGATTCGGTCCTTCTCGGAAGACTCCAGAGAAGTTACCGTACGAGAGGAGCGAGGAGGAAAACGCGAAGATCGTGCAGACCGAAGTGGATGACTAGTTTCAAGGGTTGAAAGCAAAGAGACATCCACCTCCGGAGGAGAAGGTAGATCCGGTGAAAGCGAAGCGCACTCTGGCTGCCCTGACAAAACCACCCAAGTCTCCGCCGAAAGGCAACTATGAGCGCATTATTGGAAAGGCATTTGCCGAAGCGGAGAGGTTGGGAAGTACTAAAAGTGATGAAAGTCTGAAAGAACGACGAGTTGGGAAACAAATTGCCCAGCTCGGCGAACAAGCGAAGCAATCGTGCCCCCCGCTCAAGGTGCCTGCTAGCGACATCATCGATTCGAGGATGGTGCCCGGTTATGGCAATCCTGCAGATTACCTGCCCGACGATGTACATTATGATTTCTTGGAGGTGCAGATACAAAGATACGAGTACGGGAAGCCTCTCGTCAAAGATGAAAGTTCTCTATCAACGATGATGCGAAGATTGCATGATTGGTACATGAAAACCTGCAAAGAGTCTGAGGGGAGGAGTACTTTGTATGTGAGAGTTAAAAAGGAGCATGACCTCCTTGGAATTGAACTGTTGCCTATTCCATTTGAGGAGTTCTATCAGTTTTTCAATCAATTGGCCATCGATAAAGCAACGGTCACCTACTACTGTCTGTAAGTAGTACTACTTCTGTCATTAAGTCTCTCTATATAACTCAGCCCTTTCATTGCATGTATTTATAATTATCCTCACTATATTATGCAGATTGAAGATCGCCGAATTGAAGAAAAGACAAGTGGGAGATATTGGGTTCATTAACACATATCTCATAGATGCAACTGAGGTTCAATATCGTGCCCAAGAAACCGAGGCCAACTTGCCACGATCGTTGGAAATAAATGAACACAAAGATATAATACTCTTTCCTTACAACTTCAAGTGAGTGTTACTGTCTTGTGGCATATTCGGTTTCCTTATTAGTCCAGGTTATAGTAATGTAATATTGATGAGTTATGCATGTGAGCGCAGCTACCACTATATTCTCCTAGAGATTAAACTTGAGAAGGGAGTAGTAACTGTCTTAGACTCCAAGCGAAAAGATCCCAAGGAGTATGCGGACATGACTGAAATGCTCGAGAAGTAAGTTAAATCGATCATTATCCACCATATCAGCAACTTTGTTCATTTCTGATATCAAGTAATTGTTTTCTTTGTATGGCAGGACTTGGAGAAAATTCACCAAAAAAGCTCCGGGACTACCGAAGAAGCTGCAATTTAGGCACCCGAAAGTAAGTACTATATAGTAGCATATTCCACGCATCTCCTAGTGATTCAAGCGCTAGTTTCATCAATACCATTTAGCATGCTTGCTAATTATCAGTTTGATTGACCTCTATTTCTTGTAAAGTGGTTGTGGCAGGAACAAGGGAATGATTTCTGTGGATACTACATTTGCGAGTCCATCCGCCACACGACCTGTGAGCGGGGCTACTCCGACAAACAATATGAAGTGCGTAAATAACAATATTCACAATTTTATTTTATTACCATCATTTGTGTTGAGTTTCATTCATTCATATATATATATATGTATGTATTGACCCCCTTCTTAAAATTAGATGTTTCGGATGCGGGATGAACTCCTAGCACCAGATCGCATGCGAGCAATTCAAGAGGAATTGGCGGCATTCTTTCTTGACCACGTGATCGCTGAAGACGGAGAATACTATGTGGACCACGCATCCGTATTTTAGGAGATTATATATTTGTAAAAGATAATTATTGTATATATGTAGCCGGTAGTGTCGGATAGATATACGAGAACTTGTTGTTCGACCAATCTCTCGGAGAAGGAGAGGTGGTCGATATCACTTCTCTCTGTATGCATATATGTTCATGACGATCTTCTGTGTGCTTACTAGCTAGCTAGCGTGTCTAGCTAGTCCTCTCTATACGTATGTATGGTACGTAGCATCGACCAAGCACGGACAAAAGAGAGGACACTTCTCTCTATTAATTAGCTAGCTATAGCACAATATATGAAACACCTAAATTAACCCCCCAAAACCCCCCAAACCCCCCCCCCCTTTAAAAAAACAAAAACTCCAGCCACAGAAATGCTAACGCGTGGGTGCCTATTGGTCCCGGTTGGTGCCACCAACCGGGACCAAAGGCCCTCCTGCCTGGGCTCAGCGGACAGGCCACGTGGAGGCCCATCTATCCCGGTTCTGGATTGAACCGGGACTAAAGGGTCAGGGCATTAGTACCGACCCTTTAGTCCCGGTTCATGAACCGGGACTAAAGGCCCTCACCAACCGGGACTATAGGCCCTTTTTCTACTAGTGTTATTCTTGTAGACTCGTGTTGGGCCTCCAAGCGTAGAGTTTTTTAGGACAGTAGCAATTTTCCCTCAAGTGGATGAGCTAAGGTTTATCAATCCGTGGGAGATGTAGGATGAAGATGGTCTCTCTCAAACAACCCTGCTACCACATAATAAAAAGTCTATTTTGTCCCCAACACACCAAATACAATGTTAATTTGTATAGGTGCACTAGTTCGGCGAAGAAATGGTGATACAAATGTAGTAATGATAGTAGATATTGATTTTTGTAATAGTAACAATAAAAAACAGCAAGGTAGCAATTGATAAAACGGAGCACAAATGGTATTGCAATGCTTGAAAATGAGGCCTAGGGTCCATACTTTCACTAGTGCAAACTCTCAACAATGCTAATATAATTGGATCAATTAACCATCCCTCAACATGCGATGAAGAATTACTCCAAAGTTCTTTATCTAGCGGAGAACATAAGAAGAAATTGTTTGTATGGTACGAAACCACCTTAAAGTTATTCTTTCCATTCGAACTATTCAAGAGTTCGTATTAAAATAACACAATGTTATTCTTTCTGTTCAATCTATCCAAGAGTTCATATTAAAATAACACCATATGATACGCATCAACCAACTCTAATGCCACCTAGATACTCCAATGTCACCACAAGTATCCATGAGTTAATTATACGATATGCATCAAACAATTTCAGATTCATAATACTCGATCCAACACAAAGAACCTCAAAGAGTGCCCCAAGATTTCTACCAGAGAAACAAAGATGACAACGTGCATCAACCCCTATGAATAGATTACCCCAATCTCACCTCAGAAATCCGCAAGTTGAGTGCCAAAACACATCTCAAGAGAATCAATATAATAGTCCATTGTCACCACGGGTATTCATATGCAAGACATATATCGAGTGCTCTCAAATCCATAAAAGTATTCAATCCGATAAAACGAAATCTCAAAGGGAAAAATCAATTCATCACAACAAGATAGAGAGTGAGAAAAACCATATGATCCAACTATATTAACAAAGCCCCTGATACAGCAAGATCGTGCCATCAAGATCATGAGGGAGAGAGAGAGAGTAAACACATAGCTACTGGTACAAACCCTTAGCCCCGAGGGTGGACTACTCCCTCCACTCCATGGTGGCCGCTGAGATGATGAAGATGGCCACTGGAGATGATTCCCCTCTCCGGTAGGGTGCCAGAACGGGGTCTAGATTGGTTTTTCATGGCTAAAGAGGCTTGCGGCGGCGGAACTTCTAATCTAGGGTCTCCCTGATTGTTTTGGAATATTTGGCAACTTATATGGCGAAGAGGGGGTGCGGGAGGCCATCAAGGTGGGCACAACCCACCGGGGCGCGCCTGGGGGCCCAGGCATGCCCTGGTGGGTTGTGCCCCCCTCGAGGCACCCCCAAGTGCTGCTCTGGCCCATTGGATGTCTTCTGGTCCATAAAAAATCCACAAAAAGTTTCATGGTGTTTGGACTCCATTTGATATTCATTTCCTGCGATGTAAAAAACAAGCAAAAAATAGCAACTGACACTGGGCACTATGTCAATAGGTTAGTCCCAAAAAATGATATAAAGTTTCTATAAAATGATTGTACAACATCAAAGAATGATAATACAACTGCATGAATACTTCATAAATTATAGATAAGTTGGAGACGTATCAATATCCCCAAGCTTAATTCGTACTCGTCCTCGAGTAGGTAAATGATAAAAGAAATAATTTATAAAGTGTGAATGCTAGCAAAGTGCATAAGTTTGATCAATGACAATTTCAATCACTTTTCCTAGCATCATAACAACAATTCTTTCTTATAAAACTTCTCATGTTAAAGTAGCAACCAATTCACATGTTAAGGTTCAAACAACGAATTCTCTTGAAACTCAACAACCTATGTTCTCAGTCACCAAGAAATTCCAATTCACCTTATTCAACAGAGTCTAAGTAAGGGCTCCACATACTCAACCATCATATAGTCTTTCTATGATTGCTAACACTCAGAGCATACACATGAGCAAAATGTTTCAACCGGACACATAGAAAGATAGGGGCTTATAATTTCGCCTCCCAACGTATTCACCTGAAGGGTGATGTCAACAATAATAACTCATGCTACCCATATCCAACTGGATATATGTGACTAGATCTTTCCTCACCACATGATACTTGCCAAAAGAGAAAAATAAAAAGGAATAGAGAGAAATACTTTGACTCTTGCATGAAAGTAAATATATAAAAGTAAAAGGTAGGCCCTTCGCAGAGGGAAACAGAGGTTTCCATGCGCTTTTTGTTTGTATGCTCAGTCCCTTAGTGCAAAATAACGTCACGATATATTGCCCCTTATGATAGCAATCTTATTATGCAGTATGTCGCTTTTATTCTTTGCCATCACAAGTTCGTACAACACACAATTTTCTCTTATACTAAATGATCTAACACTTTTAGAAGCAATTTTTATTGCCTTATTGCACCGATGACAACTTACTTGAAGGATCTTACTCAATCCTTAGGTAGGTATGGTGGACTCTTGAAAAAAATATTTGGGTTTAAGGGTTTTTGGATGCACAAGTAGTATCTCTACTTGGTGCGGAATTTTTGGCTAGCAAAGATGGGGGGCAAGCACCACATGTTGAAGGATCTATGACAATATAACTTCTATGTGAATATGAACAACATAAATCATTACATTGTCTTCCTTGTCCAACGTCAACAATTTTGGCATATAATATTTTGATGGGGGCTCACAATGACAAAAGATTTCCAAGATAGTGTATTTGCACGTGAAAGTTCTCTTCCTTATAGTAATCATTTAGGAATTGCTTGTATGACTAATATTGTGATTGTCAAGCTTCAAAAGATTTCACTTTCTGAACCCAATGTAAAGCTACCACTAGGCATGATATGAACATTTCATTTCAACTTCATTACATTCAATTTATTCAACAATTAACTCATAGGATATAAGTGAAGCACAAGAGTAAATGACACGCTACTCCAAAAAGATAAAGGTGAAGATCGATCGAGTAGTTAAGTTAATAGATAGCTATGTGAGGACTCTCTCTTATTTAAAACTTTCAGATCTAAGTATTTTATTTAAAAAACAAGCAAAATGAAAATAAAATGACATTCAAAGAATAGCACACATCATGTGAAGAAGCAAAAACTTAGGGTCAATCGGTACTAACCGATAATGGTTGAAGAAGAAAGGTGGGATGCCTATCGAGGCATCCCCAAACTTAGATGCTTGAGACTTCTTGAAATATTACCTTGGGATGCTTGAGACTTCTTGAAACTTAATTCCGTTTATAGCACGATTTCCCTAAATCTTAAAAACTTCATCCAAACAAAACTCAACAAGAACTCGTGAGATACGTTAGTATAAACCAATGCAAAAACCTTATCATTCTCTACTATAGAAAGTCACTAAAATTATTATTCAACATTGCATACTAAATGCCTCTGCATATTTAATACTCCTATCCTAAAATAGAATCATGAAACAAGAAAACATATGCAACAATGCAAACATAACAGCAATCTGCCAAAATAGTACAGTCTGTAAAGAATGCAAGAGTATCAATACTTATAAACTCAAAAATTCTGAAATTTTAACACACTGTAGAAAATTTCAACATTTAGTAAACGCAAAAAGTTTCAACATTTTATCACATTCTGACTTTTCTTGGGAATTTTTGCAAAAGCGATAAAATTTCTATTTTGAAACAACAACATGTGGACTTGCAAAATAAGCATAGTAAAAGCTATCATTGCCACTTTTATTGAAATAAAAGATGGAAAACATTATTCAAAATAACAGCAAGCAAATAAAACTAAAAGAAAATGACGCTCGAAGCAAAAACACATATCAGGTGAAGAATGAAAATATAGCTCCAACACTGTTCAACAAATCTTTCGATTTATCGCTAATCAGGGGGCGATAAGATTATGCCTTATCTTTGTCGTTTATCTTTTGGACCTGTTTATCATTCTGACAAGCGATTTATCGGGAATCTACCAATAAATCATACCTATTCATATCACTATGTTTGCAAAAACTATGTCTATTTATGTATTGTGCACCTTGTTACGGAATATGTACTATTGTCCTATTTTATTTGTCATTATATGAGGATTCAAAGGCTAGAAATCAAGGAAACACTTTTGTCAAATATTGTTTTGGTGTTGAATATAGCGTATTTTAGTGTTGGGAACCTGAGATTTGCAAAAAGATGTCCAATTAATAGTCGACCGATAAAATCGATTAATCGTCCGATATCTGATTAATCTCTAATCCCTAGCAGACCGATATGATAACGATAAGCGATATCCTCAACATTGGCTCCAAGTGAGGTTACCAATAATGTTGGAGACGAAAGAGGGGATGCCTTCCGGAGCATCCCCAAGCTTAGTTGCTTGGACTTCCTTTAATATTACCTTGGGGTGCCTTGGGCATCCCCAAGCTTAGGGTCTTGTCACTCCTTATTCTCGTCATATCGATATCTCACCCAAAACATGAAAACTTCATTCACACAAAACTTAACGGAACTTCATGAGATTGGTTAGTATGATAAAGAGCTAATCATTCACTTGGGTACTGTCAAGACAAGATTCATAATTGTTCTCACACAATGCCTACTATAACTTATCATTTGCACAATTTATGTTGAGCAAAAAAAGCCATAGGCACTAGTAGACAAGCAAACTATGCATTGAAAACAAAATCTGTCAAAAACGGAACATTCTGTAGTAATCTGAACTTTTACCATAGCATACATGTCATCACCATAATCATCATATATAGGAACTTTGTTGTCATAATCAATTGCAACCTCTTCCAAAATAGTGGATTCATCATTAAATAAAGTCACGACCTCTCCAAATCCACTTTCATCAATATAATCATCATAAATAGGAGGCATGCTATCATTATAACAAATTTGCACATCAAACATGGGGGACAAAAAATATCATCTTCATTAAACATAGCATCCCCAAGCTTATGGCTTTGCATATCACAAGCATCATGGATATTCATAGAATTCATACTAGCAACATTGCAATCATGCTCATCATTCATGTATTTTATGTCAAACATTTTATTGAATTATTCTTCTATCAATTGAGCACAATTTTCCGTTCCATCATTTTCACGAAAGACATTATAAAGATGAATAATATGCGACCACCTCAATTCCATTTTTGTAGTATTCTTTTTATAAACCAAACTAGTGATAAAACAAGAAAGTAAAAGATTCGATTGCAAGATCTAAAGATATAACTTCATGCACTTACCTCCCCGACAACGGCGCCAAAAAAGAGCTTCATTGATGGGGTGTGAGTGTCGCTTACCTAACCTCCCCGACAACGGCGCCAGAAAAGTGCTTGATGTCTACTATGCAACTTTATTCTTGTAGACTCCTGTTCGCCCTCCAAGCGCAGAGTTTTGTAGGACAGTAGCAATCTTCCCTCAAGCGGATGACCTAAGGTTTATCAATCCGTGGATGGTGTAGGATGAAGATGGGCTCTCTCAAACAACCTTGCAAGCAAATAATAAAAAATCTCTTGTGTCCCCAACACACCAAATACAATGGTAATTTGTATATATGCACTAGTTTGTAACATACCAACTTTCAATTTGGATATTATTCATAGATCATACATATGAATCCATGATTTATGCATTTTTATTGCTTTGTTTTGCGTGAATTTTGATCCAAGAGGCCTTAAGCAACATCCATGAGTTGGAGGTTTCACAAAAATGCAATTTTGAATTATCAAAATTTGGTAATTTGATCAAAATGTTTTTCAAAATTCTTTTTCCAAATATTTTAAAATAAAGAGAGAAGATCAAAGGACTTCTTCAAAATTAGTAGAAAAATATTGGAAATTGAATTTTGAATTTTTTGGAAAGTTTATTTGATTTTATTCGCTAATTTATTTATTTGTTAGCTGAGTAGTTAGTAGTTTAGGTATTTAGGCCTAGAAAACTGTTCACTAGGTCACTAATAAGGCCATATAGATACGTGGTTTTTTATAGAAATTTTAGGATATTATTCATATTTATTTTGCATGTTTTTGTCTCTGCGAAAAATCGTTTTAAAAAAGAGAGTTCGGGGCGACCGAACCGGGCCTCACCCAGCCCAGCCGGCCTAGTCGCCGCCGCCTCTCGTGCTCGTGCCCGGGGACGGAGTCCCGAGCCGCATCGCCGCTAGCCGCCGTGTCCGACCCGGCCACCAGTTCCGCCGCCGCGTCGCTTGCCTGTCCCCCAAGCCGGACTCGCCCCCTCCTATAAATGCTGCCGCCCCCATCCCCTCTCTTCTGACCTCAGCCGATGCTGCCACCGCACTTTCTGCCGCCGCCGTCGCCTACCCGTGCCGCCGCCCACGCACCCGCTAGCCGCTGCCGTCGTCGCTGCCAGCCCCGTCGCCAGCGCTACACCCCGCTGCCGGAGCCGCCATCGCCACCTCGACGAAGCTCGTAGCCGCCGCCGTTCGCTCGTCATCGACTTTGCCGCCACTGCCCAAACCACTGGACCAGTAAAAAACCCGATCTGAACCGCCTGATTTTCTTTTGGTTTTTTTGGTTTTCTTTAGATCGGTTTATCTTTTTAGTTTCTATTAATTAGTGAACTTCGTTCATTTAGTTTTTGTAATGAATGAATTCGTTAGATTAGGTTCTGTAGCGAATATTATTTCGTTAGATTTTTCTTTTTCTTTTAGTTTTTGGCCAGGGACCTATCCGCGAATATTTTCTTCGTAGATTAGCCCATGATCTTTAAACCCTCATAACTTTTAGCTCGTTTGTCCAAATTCGATGAAACGAACGCCTAAATCTTGAGAGCGATCCCCTCTATCCAGTAAACCAACTTCAACATGATTTTGACAATTTAAAATTTGAGTTTAGTTCATATTTGATTTTGATCTTGTTTTGTTCGTATCTTGAGTTTCATAGTTCCATTTGAGTTGATTCTTTTTGCAAATCGTAGCTAATCACTTGTACCTACTGTTATGATCAAATCCACATAAATATAATGCTGTTAATTTTTTTCTGTTTAGATAATTATTTACTTGTTTGTGAGTTTTCTTTGGATCTTTTCTTCATTTTTTCTTTGCATCGTTTGCTTGCGTGCTTATGTATGCCATTGTTTGTTCTATGCAGGATTTTCCGGAGTGCGAAGCTTGTTATTATGAATCTCTAGAGTTTTCCGATCGTCAGCAAGGCAAGTTACACTTTGATCATACTTTTCATTACGCAGGTTTTACTATGCATTAGTTTTTCCCCTCAAATATTTGCATGAGTAGGATTGGGAACATGCGGTTTGGTTGTAGTACTTGAGGTAGGAACCCATTGAGGGAGTCCTGGATTAAGGGGTCCTCGGACGGCCGGACTATGTGACATGGGCCGGACTGATGGGCTATGAAGATACAAGACAGAAGATGTCACACCCTAGCTAGTCATGCATTAGAGTGTTGCATCATGTTTACTCTTTCATCAGAAACTTGAAATGGGGATCTGTGAAACCCTCAGAATCATTTTGAAAATGACCCAAATAAAAATTTCTCCAAAAGGGTCCAAGAAAATGCTCATGTTGCTCTCTGAAAATATTGGACAGAGATAAAAATCAAACCAATATTTTCAATAGCTCATAGGTATTTATTTTGGGCATTTGGAATTAATGCATAAATATTTGCATTGGAAATATATTAATTATATATATTAATATATGTCCAAATATTATGCCAATTATAAAGGAGCTCTGGAATAATATCTCTAGCTCCTGCAAAAATTGGCATAATTTAAATAAATGATTTAATATATTATTTAAATCAAAACAAATGTCAGAAATTAGAAAATAGAAAAATAAATAACAGGAGGAGCTTACCTGGGCTCCTCCCTGTGCGGCCCAGCCAGCTGGCCGGCCCAGCAAGCCAGCCCAGCCCACCACCGCCGTCGTCCTCCTGGCGCCAGTCGGCCAGGCGTGTGGCCGGCGCGCGCGCACGGCCGGAGCGCCACGCCACCAGCCCGTCTGCCTGCCTCCCCCGCCAGCGCGACGCCGCGTCGCTTCTTCTCGGTGCCGCCCCGATCCCCTGGCCTTATCCCCCCCCTCTCTCCCGTGCTGCTCTCTCTCTCTCTCTCACGGCCGAACGCCACCGTCGCCGCCGTTCGCCACAGCAGCCGTCTCCGGCCACCCCTCGCTTCCCCGACTAGCTCAGGAGCTCCGCCTCGACCCCCTCTTCCTCCCCACCGCTCCACGGCCCTCCGGAAGCCCTGCATCGCCGCCTACGTCGTCGTTCCCCTCCTCGGCCACCGGAGGTCATCGCCGACGATTCGCTGCACTCCGGCCGTCCCCGAGCCCGCTAACCATCCCTGCAGCTCCGCGGTGAGCCACCGATTCAATTCCCCCTTGCCCCGTCGTCCCTAGCCCTCTGTAGCTGCCGCCCCCTTGAGCTCCGAAGCTCGACGCCGCCGGCGATGTCGCCGTCGTGGCCACGGTCACCGTAGCGCCCAACCGAGCACACTATCGTGCTCCACGCCTCACTAGGAGCACGCAGCACGCACCAACGCCTCCCCAGACACCCTGCAACGCCGGCTCCGACCGCACCCGAACTCCGGCCGCCGCTCACGAGCTCGCCGTCGACGGTACAGACCACCCCAGGCACGGCCACCACCCCCGTTCGACGCGCGGGAGCAAGAGCTCTCCAACGAGCCCAAGCACGGCCTCGCCCGTGCCCTGTAGTGCGATCCCGCATCGCGCCGCCGTCTCGGGCCTCGCCGGCGTCATGTCGCCGGTGGGTTTGACCCACTTTGACCACGGCAGGACCCCCTGAGTCCCTGACAGGTGGGCCCAACCCTGTAGCTAATTAGGATTAGCGCTAACCACTGTTAGTTAACCCCCTGACACTGACCAGTGGGCCCCAGCGCCACTA
This sequence comes from Triticum dicoccoides, assembly GCF_002162155.2. NCBI lineage: Eukaryota > Viridiplantae > Streptophyta > Magnoliopsida > Poales > Poaceae > Triticum > Triticum dicoccoides. Next base: position 70,794,725 of record NC_041383.1, read on the forward strand.
ATTAGTAATTAGGATTAATTTAACCCTGTTTAACCCCCCTGAAACTGACGTGTGGACCCCACACGTCAGGTTTGACCCCAGACAGCCGCAGTTGACCACTGACGTCATGCTGACGTCATGCTGGCGCAATAATTATATTTCTGGATTTAAATTAAATCAGGAAATTCCAGAATATTATTTAAACTTCAAAAATTCATAACTTTTATTCTTTAACTCCAAATTGGACAAATTATATATGAAAAATGATCAGAAAAATCCAATCTATCCATCTGTACTATTTTCATGCATGATCAAACAAGTTAAATTGATGTTTTAAGCAGAACAAGGAAAAGCACTTTAAAAGGCCATGTTTGAGTTTGAAATTTGAATCTTTGATTCAAATTTGTTCAAACCCTTCTGGTTTTAGTTGCATTAGCCCAACACACTCATATTGCTATGTTTCATGCATGCATCATATTGTTGCACATTGTTTGGTGATGTTTGTGTATCGATGTTCTTGCGGCAGGTTCTGCCTCCGAGGAGTACCGTGATTACCCTAACGAAGAACCGTATCAGTGCATCGAACCATCAGGCAAGCAACTAACCATTTGATCATATCGATACAATCCCATGTTCTCGCTCCTGCTCTCTTTTACTGCATTAAGACAACGCGTTTCAAACTGCTGTGTGCTACGGTAGTTGAACCCATTTCCTCTGCATGACCTGTCATTGCCACAGTAACTAGATGAAACCCACTAGCATGTGTAGGAGTTGATTGAGCCGTATGTATGTGTTGTTCCTACCTTGCTATGCCTGCTATGCTTAGAGTCGTGTCAGGTCTGGTTCATCTGGGTGATGGCTAGAGTGAAATGATTATGTCGGAAATGAGAGTGGTGTGGTGAACACGATTTGGTAAAGGTATCGATGAGAGGCCATGTAGGAGTACATGGTGGGTTGTTTCATTGAAGCCGACCTTAAGCACTGAGATCTGTATGTGTGATTTAAGATACAGCTACTACCATGCATTGGGCCCTGAAATATGACCCCGCTCGACTTCTTATTCACCCTAGCTCTCTGTCCAGGAGTTGCAAGTAGTTTCTGGTGTTTGTAGCCTACTGGAGGCCGTGGACAGCGTTGACCGTAGGGGTGGGCTGTGATGCGGTAGGTACGTGGCCGGGTGTACCGAATACCCGTTAGGTATCTCGGGAACCCTGTTCACATCGTTCGGGGCCGTATGGGAAACCTCGGCCGGACTCCCTGCGGATGGAACCTGAATAGGCGATAAACCTGGACTAGAGGCTTAAGTGTTTAGGTAGGTCGTGGTCTACACCCACGTCGGCTTTCGCTTGAAGTCTGCCGAGCACATGTCGTGTGCAGACGCTAAGTGGTGGAAACATGTATGAAGAAGTACACCCCTGCAGGGTTATCATAATCTATTCGAATAGCCGCGTCCGCGGTAAAGGACTACTTGGTTGCCTATACAGTTCATAGACAAGTAAATGGGAACTACTAAAAGCCTCAAGATAAGAGTGAGTGCCGAGGATGGCTCTTCCGTAGGAAGACGGAGGCGGATCCTCGGTAGTGTATTGAAGTGGTGAGTAGTGGACTCATGTGCGCAAAACCATTTCAAGTTGGAGTATCGTAGGATAGCCTAGCCAAGAGTCAAAGCTGGCTTGCTGCAATAACTCCACCAACCCTTCTTGATAACATGCATGTATGTAGGATCTGACGTAAGTCTTGCTGAGTACCTTTGTACTCATGTTGCTATAATCTACATTTTTACAGAAGACGCTGCAACCCCTTCTGATGGGTTCTATGTAGACATTGACATCAACGAGTAGGCTAAAGGCCCAGGTGGTGACCATGAGCTTGTGAAGGACCTTGTAGTATAGCTAGGCTTTCCAAGCCTCTTTTATTTTACTAGTTGTCTGTACTCAGACAAGTTACTTCCGCTGCTGGTTTGTATGACTGTATGACTTGAGTGCTGGGTCGTGTGACCCGTATCTTTGTGTATGTTATGTATGGCTCCCTGAGCCTTAAATAAAGTACTTGTGTCGTAGAGTCATGTTGTGATGCTTCGTTGTATTTGCACATATCGAGCATATTGTGTGTATGATTGAAATGCTTGGTATGTGTGGGATCTGACTATCTAGTTGTTTATCTTTAGTAGACTCTCTTACCGGGAAATGTCTCCTAGTGTTACCGCTGAGCCATGGTAGCTTGCTACTGCTCTGGAACACTTAGGCTGGCCGGCATGTGTCCTTCTTCGTTCCTGTGTCTGTCCCTTCGGGGAAATGTCACGCTTTGAGTACCGGAGTCCTGTTAGCCCGCTACAGCCCGGTTTACCGGAGTCCTGCTAGCCCAGTGCTACAGCCCGGACCCATTTGCTGATGACCGACACGTTCGAAGCTGGGTCATGGATGCCTGTCCCTGTAAGTCTGTGCCACTTTGGGTTTACGACTAGTCATGTCAGCACGGGCTCTTTATCATATGGATGCTAGCGACACTATCATATACGTGAGCCAAAATGCGCAAACGGTCCCGGGCAAAGGTAAGGCGACACCCGTGGGGATACCGTGCGTGAGGCCGCAAAGGGATATGAGGTGATACATGCTAGACCTATGTGACATCGAGTCGGGGTCCTGACAGCGTTGGCATCAGAGCCGGACTGCCTGTAGGTTCTCCAAGCCAAACTGGTCGATGTTGAGTCTAGAAATTCTTTAGTTATATGTAGGGGAATTGTTTGTGGGTTGGAACGTAAGGCTCTTTTTACTCCTTTATCTTATGACATTCTGATCTGAGTCAGTCCATTCTTCCACCGGGGGTTAAGGAATTAGGATCTGTTCTCTCTATCAGGATCACGTGTTACTAATCAGTAGTACCTTATAAGTTTGATGGATACAAGCCTAGTTCAGTTCTACTACCACATTATGTTGTTAGAATGGATTCAGAACTTTGATATGATGATGTTGAGTGTGTACGAAATCCTTTGTCAAATGTCTCAAAATCCTTCTTGAGCATTACAGCTGTTATGCTGCCGAAATTTTGCTAGAAATTCTAATGCCCTTGCATTATGATTGTGCTTTCAGATGGCCACTCGCGACCTCAATCAAGTGGTTCGCCTGACTCGATGCCTAGATGTACCCGGCCATACTGCCAAGTTGGTCAGGGTAATGACTGAGGCTGGATACCGCTGGTATCCCGAGTACACGGTCGAAGAGCAATTCCGAGACTTTAATCAAAGCCAGTATCTCTGCACTGTCAGGATATTTCCATCTTATCCTGGATCCACCGAGCCTCTTCACTGCTCCTATGGACTCGGGGTTACTATTGAGATGGCTGTGCAGGACGCCACCTACTCTATGATGACCATTATGCGAGTCAGATCTGGTTTATTTCGGGACTCTGATTTCCGGTATATGCCAGGATCACTTCCGGGAGCACAAGGGTATCTCCAAGCTATCTATGCTGACCCCACTCAGGAGGATTCACGGACTCGCACCACTGCTGAGATGCTCGAGGATAAGGACCGTGAAAATCGGGCCTTAAGGTTAGAGCTCTTCAATCCCCGTGCTGACCACTGGGCCACTTTGACTCGGTTCGCACCGGCGGTGCAAGCTGGATATTCAGATATGCGCGATCTCTATCCTGTGAGATCTGCTCTGCCAGACGTGATGGTTTGGCGTGATGTAGGAGGCATCACCCCACCTCGCGGTCCCCGCAGGCCACCGTCTGTTGGTCCAAGACCTCATCCTAGCCCCTATGGTCCACAAGCTCCACGAGATCGTCTGTTTCCGGATGATCATGTTGAGCTTCCAGGCTATGGAGGTGTAGAAAAATAATGTATAGGAGCTTGGGATGCCTCCGATGAGATGTAATCCTCTTTTCACCGTAATAGTACTTTGTTTGGTCTTGTACTAAACCCTGTATGGTGTGTATGACGATGGAATAAAGAAGCAGTTTCTGTATCTACCATGTCATACGGATGATCATCTTGCATTTCGAGTTATTCCTTACATTCTGTATCCTATGTCGGAATTTTATCATTCTGACTAAATCATTGTCTTGTTTACCTAGGATGGTCAACACGCGCGCTAACCCTGCTTCTCAAGAGCAGGCCGAAGGCAGTGAAGGCAGGAATGAAAATCTGCCTCATCCTCCTTCACTAGCCGAGGTTATGATGGAAGCTGAGAGAAACAAGCGGGAGACCAACCGTTTGTTAGAGCGTATTGAACAGAATACAACACACCATCAGAGGACTAACGTGGTGTCACTCAGTGATTTTATCAAATTGCATCCACCCACGTTCCACCACTCCGTCGAGCCTCTCGACGCTGATGACTGGCTTCGCAGTATCTCTCACAAGCTGCGTTCCGCGCTAGTAGCTGAGGCTGACAAGGTCACCTTTGCTGCATATCATCTTGAAGGCCCCGCCAGTCTATGGTGGGAGAATTATGGAGCTATGCGCCCAGCGGGCCATGTCACTACTTGGGCTGAATTCAGCGAGGCTTTCCGTGAACATCACATTCCGGAGGGTCTCATGGACCGTAAACGTGAAGAATTTTGCAGTTTCACCCAAGGCCGACTTTCTGTGGATGTTTACAGCAGGGAGTTCGGTAATCTCGCACGATATGCAACCGAGGAAGTTTCTACTGACGCCAAGAAGCAAGCAAGGTTCCGTAAGGGCCTTAGTCCTGAGCTTCGCCGTGACCTCCATCTGCATGAGTGCACATCTTTTCAGAAACTTGTCAACAAAGCCATCAGTGCTGAAACTGGTCAGACTGACTATGACGCAACACGCAAGCATGGCCGTGATATGGGTTCCTCATCCGGTGCTGGTCCTCAGAAGCGCCGCGTGTGGGTACCCAACACCGCCCTGCCACCCAGGTTCACACCGAGGCCATCTTTCCAGGCGCCTCGCCCTGTCCAACAGTCTGCACCGGCCAAGCCCTATGGGGGTCCAACCAACAATGCTCCTCCACGTACCAGTTCCGTGACTTGTTTCAAGTGTGGGGAATCTGGTCACTATATGCGTGAGTGTCCCCAGACCAACCCCAATCAATCTGCTAAAGCTGTTGGCCGTGGCAAGCCGACAGGAAAAATATTCCACGCCAAGCCGGTCACCGCTTCACGTGGCCATGTCAACTGTATCTCTGCCGAAGAAGCTCAAGAGGATCCCAACGTCGTTCTCGGTACGCTTCTTGTTAATTGCCACCCGGCATCTGTTCTTTTCGATACAGGAGCCTCTCATTCCTTTATATCCGAAAATTATGCTCGTTTGCATAACGTTGCATTCTGTGACATGCCATCCACTATGGAAGTTTCTACTCCTGGTTCTAGATGGCAGACCTCTAGGGTAAGCTATGGAAATGAAATCCAAGTCGACAGACTTGTTTTCCTCGCGTCTTTGATAGCCCTTAAATCTTCAGATATTAATATCATTTTGGGTATGGACTGGATGTCGGCTCATCAAGCCAAAATTGATTGCTTCTCTAGGACTGTTCAACTCACCCATCCTTCGGGGAAGATAGTCAATGTCCTAACCCGAATAGCCAAGCGACAATTATATTCTCTTAACGCCAGCCCTTTGCCAGATCTTGAGGACGTTCCGGTAGTCCGTGACTTCCCGGATGTCTTTCCAGAGGAATTGCCAGGTGTTCCACCTGACAGGGATGTTGAGTTCGTAATAGACCTCATTCCAGGAACCGTTCCGATTGCTAGAAGACCTTATAGGATGGCACCCCTAGAACTAGCCGAGCTTAAGAAACAACTCGATGAGTCCTTGAAAAGGGGTTTCATCCAACCTAGCTCATCTCCGTGGGCTTGCCCCGTCCTATTCGTCAAGAAGAAGGATGGTACGGACCGGATGGTTGTAGATTACCGACCTGTCAATTTGGTCACAATCAAGAACAAATATCCACTTCCCAGGATCAACGACCTGTACGATCAGCTTGCTGGATCCTCAGTCTTCTCCAAGATGGATTTGAGGTTGGGCTACCATCAAATCAAAATCAGAAACGGGGACATTCCTAAAACGGCCTTTGTTACTCGTTATGGCCAATACGAGTACACCGTCATGTCCTTCGGATTAACCAACGCTCCAGCCACCTTTTCTCGGTTAATGAACTCAATCTTCATGGAGTATTTGGATAAATTCGTCGTGGTTTACCTCGATGATATACTCGTCTACTCCAAGAACGAGGAAGAACATGCCGAACATCTAAGGCTAGTGTTGAAGAAACTTCGAGAGCATCGCCTTTATGCCAAATTTTCTAAATGTGAATTCTGGTTGTCAGAAGTGACCTATCTGGGTCATGTAATATCTGGTAAAGGTATTGCTGTTAACCCTGAGCGAGTTCAAGCCGTCCTTAATTGGACTCCACCTGAATCGGTCAAGCAAGTTCGGAGTTTTCTGGGTTTAGCGAGCTATTGTCGTCGCTTTGTCGAGAACTTCTCCAAAGTTGCTAAACCTCTAACCGAACTCCTCAAGAAAGATAAGAAGTTCGAGTGGACTCCACAATGTGAGCACAACTTTCAGGAACTGAAAAGATGCCTGACCTCTGCTCCTGTACTGGTACCGCCAGACTTCTCCAAGGACTTTGTTATCTACTGCGACGCCTCGCGACAAGGACTAGGTTGCATTCTCATGCAAGATCGACATGTAATTGCTTACGCTTCACGGCAATTGCACCCACATGAGGAGAATTATCCTACTCATGATCTAGAGCTTGCAGCCGTAGTCTATGCACTTAAGACATGGCGACATTACCTCCTCGGTAATCGTTGCGAAATATTCACTGATCACCAAAGTCTGAAGTACATCTTCACCCAACCGGATTTGAATCTCAGACAAAGAAGTTGGGTCGAGTTGATCACCGATTTCGACTTAGGAATAACTTACACCCCAGGAAAAGCCAACGTCATGGCTGATGCGCTAAGTCGTAAATCTTATTGTAACAACCTGATGTTACAACAAAGTCAACCGCTTCTCCATGAGGAATTTCGGAAGCTTAACCTTCACATTGTTCCTCAAGGTTTTCTTTCCACCTTGGTGGCGAAACCTACTCTTACGGATCAAATCATCGCTGACCAAAAGCGAGATAAGGGAATATCTAAAATCAAAGAGAACATTGCTAGCGGAGGTGCTAGTTGCTTCTCCACAAATGATCATGGTGTTGTGTACTTTGAGAACCGTCTAGTGGTTCCCAAGAACCAGCATCTACGGCAGTTGATCCTTAAGGAGGCTCATGAATCTCCTCTCACCATTCATCCCGGTAGTACTAAGATGTATCAGGACCTACGCCAGAGGTTCTGGTGGACTAGGATGAAGAGAGAAATTGCTCAGTATATTGCTAATTGCGACGTCTGTCGTCGTGTAAAAGCAGAGCATCAACGGCCTGCTGGCACCCTTCAACCCCTAGCTATTCCTGAATGGAAATGGGATAAAATTGGTATGGATTTCATTACCGGTTTTCCCAGGACCAAGAGAGGGAATAATGCTATCTTCGTCGTTGTCGATCGTCTTTCCAAAGTAGCCCATTTCTTGCCTGTTCGTGAGAGTATAACCGCTAGTCAGCTGGCAGACTTATACATCTCCCGAATAGTGTCTCTCCATGGTGTTCCTTTGGAAATTAACTCGGATTGAGGAAGTCTTTTCACCTCTCGATTTTGGGAAAGTTTCCAAAATGCTATGGGAACCCGTCTCTCCTTTAGCACCGCCTTCCACCCTCAGTCGAGTGGTCAAGTGGAACGCGTCAACCAAATTCTAGAAGACATGCTTCGAGCCTCTGTTATCTCATTCGGAATGGACTGGGAGAAGTGCCTTCCATTTGCCGAATTCGCTTACAACAACAGCTATCAATCTAGCTTGGGTAAAGCCCCTTTTGAAGTTCTCTATGGACGACGGTGTCGAACACCCCTTAACTGGTCAGAGACCGGGGAAAGACAATTCTTTGGCCCGGATATGATTCAGGAAGCAGAAGAACAAGTTCGTATCGTCCGTGAAAAGTTGAAAACAGCCCAATCTCGTCAAAAGAGTCAATATGACCGAAAACATAAGGCTATGACTTTCGAGATTGACGAGAAGGCTTATCTTCGGGTCACCCCTCTGAAGGGAACCCATCGTTTCGGTATCAAAGGCAAATTGGCTCCTCGTTACATTGGACCTTTTCGCATTCTTGCCAAACGAGGAGAAGTTGCCTACCAGTTAGAACTACCTCCGCACCTCTCCAGAGTCCACGATGTCTTCCACGTTTCCCAACTCAGGCGTTGCTTCTCGGATCCTATCCGTGAAGTGGACCACGAAACGCTTGATCTCCAAGATAATCTTACATATCGAGAGTACCCCATTCGTATCCTCGATCAGGCCGAACGTACCACCCGACGTCATAATATCAAGTTTCTGAAAGTTCAATGGTCGCACCATTCTGAGGATGAAGCAACCTGGGAAAGGGAGGATCGTCTTCGACTTGAGTATCCCGCCTTCTTCCCGGAGGAACCCAAATCTCGGGACGAGATTCTTTTGAGTGGGGGTGAGTTGTCACACCCTAGCTAGTCATGCATTAGAGTGTTGCATCATGTTTACTCTTTCATCAGAAACTTGAGATGGGGATCTGTGAAACCCTCAGAATCATTTTGAGAATGACCCAAATAAAAATTTCTCCAAAAGGGTCCAAGAAAATGCTCATGTTGCTCTCTGAAAATATTGGACAGAGATAAAAATCAAACCAATATTTTCAATAGCTCATAGGTATTTATTTTGGGCATTTGGAATTAATGCATAAATATTTGCATTGGAAATATATTAATTATATATATTAATATATGTCCAAATATTATGCCAATTATAAAGGAGCTCTGGAATAATATCTCTAGCTCCTGCAAAAATTGGCATTAGTTAAATAAATGATTTAATATATTATTTAAATCAAAACAAATGTCGGAAATTAAAATAGAAAAATAAATAACAGGAGGAGCTTACCTGGGCTCCTCCCTGTGCGGCCCAGCCAGCTGGCCGGCCCAGCAAGCCAGCCCAGCCCACCACCGCTGTCGTCCTCCTGGCGCCAGTCGGCCAGGCGTGTGGCCGGCGCGCGCGCACGGCCGGAGCGCCATGCCACCAGCCCGTCTGCCTGCCTCCCCCGCCAGCGCGACGCCGCGGCGCTTCTTCTCGGTGCCGCCCCGATCCCCTGGCCTTATCCCCCCCTCTCTCCCGTGCTGCTCTCTCTCTCTCTCTCACGGCCGAACGCCACCGTCGCCGCCGTTCGCCACAGCAGCCGTCTCCGGCCACCCCTCGCTTCCCCGACTAGCTCAGGAGCTCCGCCTCGACCCCCTCTTCCTCCCCATCGCTCCACGGCCCTCCGGAAGCCCTGCATCGCCGCCTACGTCGCCGTTCCCCTCCTCGGCCACCGGAGGTCATCGCCGACGATTCGCTGCACTCCGGCCGTCCCCGAGCCCGCTAACCATCCCTGCAGCTCCACGGTGAGCCACCGATTCGATTCCCCCTTGCCCCGTCGTCCCTAGCCTTCTGTAGCTGCCGCCCCCTTGAGCTCCGAAGCTCGACGCCGCCGGCGATGTCGCCGTCGTGGCCACGGTCACCGTAGCGCCCAACCGAGCACACTATCGTGCTCCACGCCTCACTAGGAGCACGCAGCACGCACCAACGCCTCCCCAAACACCCTGCAACGCCGACTCCGACCGCACCCGAACTCCGGCCGCCGCTCACGAGCTCGCCGTCGACGGTACAGACCACCCCAGGCACGGCCACCACCCCCGTTCGACGCGCGGGAGCAAGAGCTCTCCAACGAGCCCAAGCACGGCCTCGCCCGTGCCCTGTAGCGCGATCCCGCATCGCGCTGCCGTCTCGGGCCTCGCCGGCGTCATGTCGCCGGTGGGTTTGACCCACTTTGACCACGGCAGGACCCCCTGAGTCCCTGACAGGTGGGCCCAGCCCTGTAGCTAATTAGGATTAGCGCTAACCACTGTTAGTTAACCCCCTGACACTGACCAGTGGGCCCCAGCGCCACTAATTAGTAATTAGGATTAATTTAACCATGTTTAACCCCCCTGTCACTGACGTGTGGACCCCACACGTCAGGTTTGACCCCAGACAGCCGCAGTTGACCACTGACGTCATGCTGACGTCATGCTGGCGCAATAATTATATTTCTGGATTTAAATTAAATCAGGAAATTCCAAAATATTATTTAAACTTCAAAAATTCATAACTTTTATTCTGTAACTCCAAATTGGACAAATTATATATGAAAAATGATCAGAAAAATCCAATCTATCCATCTGTACTATTTTCATGCATGATCAAACAAGTTAAATTGATGTTTTAAGCAGAACAAGGAAAAGCACTTTAAAAGGCCATGTTTGAGTTTGAAATTTGAATCTTTGATTCAAATTTGTTCAAACCCTTCTGGTTTTAGTTGCATTAGCCCAACACACTCATATTGCTATGTTTCATGCATGCATCATATTGTTGCACATTGTTTGGTGATGTTTGTGTATCGATGTTCTTGCGGCAGGTTCTGCCTCCGAGGAGTACCGTGATTACCCTAATGAAGAACCGTATCAGTGCATTGAACCATCAGGCAAGCAACTAACCATTTGATCATATCGATACAATCCCATGTTCTCGCTCCTGCTCTCTTTTACTGCATTAAGACAACGCGTTTCAAACTGCTGTGTGCTACGGTAGTTGAACCCATTTCCTCTGCATGACCTGTCATTGCCACAGTAACTAGATGAAACCCACTAGCATGTGTAGGAGTTGATTGAGCCATATGTATGTGTTGTTCCTACCTTGCTATGCCTGCTATGCTTAGAGTCGTGTCAGGTCTGGTTCATCTGGGTGATGGCTAGAGTGAAATGATTATGTCGGAAATGAGAGTGGTGTGGTGAACACGATTTGGTAAAGGTATCGATGAGAGGCCATGTAGGAGTACATGGTGGGTTGTTTCATTGAAGCCGACCTTAAGCACTGAGATCTGTATGTGTGATTTAAGATACAGCTACTACCATGCATTGGGCCCTGAAATATGACCCCGCTCGACTTCTTATTCACCCTAGCTCTCTATCCAGGAGTTGCAAGTAGTTTCTGGTGTTTGTAGCCTACTGGAGGCCGTGGACAGCGCTGACCGTAGGGGTGGGCTGTGATGCGGTAGGTACGTGGCCGGGTGTACCGAATACCCGTTAGGTATCTCGGGAACCCTGTTCACATCGTTCGGGGCCGTATGGGAAACCTCGGCCGGACTCCCTGCGGATGGAACCTGAATAGGCGATAAACCTGGACTAGAGGCTTAAGTGTTTAGGTGGGTCGTGGTCTACACCCACGTCGGCTTTCGCTTGAAGTCTGCCGAGCACATGTCGTGTGCAGACGCTAAGTGGTGGAAACATGTATGAAGAAGTACACCCCTGCAGGGTTATCATAATCTATTCGAATAGCCGCGTCCGCGGTAAAGGACTACTTGGTTGCCTATACAGTTCATAGACAAGTAAATGGGAACTACTAAAAGCCTCAAGATAAGAGTGAGTGCCGAAGATGGCTCTTCCGTAGGAAGACGGAGGCGGATCCTCGGTAGTGTATTGAAGTGGTGAGTAGTGGACTCGTGTGCGCAAAACCATTTCAAGTTGGAGTATCGTAGGATAGCCTAGCCAAGAGTCAAAGCTGGCTTGCTGCAATAACTCCACCAACCCTTCTTGGTAACATGCATGTATGTAGGATCTGACGTAAGTCTTGCTGAGTACCTTTGTACTCATGTTGCTATAATCTACATTTTTACAGAAGACGCTGCAACCCCTTCTGATGGGTTCTATGTAGACATTGACATCAACGAGTAGGCTAAAGGCCCAGGTGGTGACCCTGAGCTTGTGAAGGACCTTGTAGTATAGCTAGGCTTTCCAAGCCTCTTTTATTTTACTAGTTGTCTGTACTCAGACAAGTTACTTCCGCTGCTGGTTTGTATGACTGTATGACTTGAGTGCTGGGTCGTGTGACCCGTATCTTTGTGTATGTTATGTATGGCTCCCTGAGCCTTAAATAAAGTACCTGTGTCGTAGAGTCATGTTGTGATGCTTCGTTGTATTTGCACATATCGAGCATATTGTGTGTATGATTGAAATTCTTGGTATGTGTGGGATCTGACTATCTAGTTGTTTATCTTTAGTAGCCTCTCTTACCGGGAAATGTCTCCTAGTGTTACCGCTGAGCCATGGTAGCTTGCTACTGCTCTGGAACACTTAGGCTGGCCGGCATGTGTCCTTCTTCGTTCCTGTGTCTGTCCCTTCGGGGAAATGTCACGCTTTGAGTACCGGAGTCCTGTTAGCCCGCTACAGCCCGGTTTACCGGAGTCCTGCTAGCCCAGTGCTACAGCCCGGACCCATTTGCTGATGACCGACACGTTCGAAGCTGGGTCATGGATGCCTGTCCCTGTAAGTCTGTGCCACTTTGGGTTTACGACTAGTCATGTCAGCCCGGGCTCTTTATCATATGGATGCTAGCGACACTATCATATACGTGAGCCAAAATGCGCAAACGGTCCCGGGCAAAGGTAAGGCGACACCCGTGGGGATACCGTGCGTGAGGCCGCAAAGGGATATGAGGTGATACATGCTAGACCTATGTGACATCGAGTCGGGGTCCTGACAGAAGACTTCTTCCCGTGTCCGGATGGGACTCTCCTTTGCGTGGATGGCAAGCTTGGCGTTCATATATTTAGATTCCTTTCTCTGTAACCGACTTTGTACAGTCGTAGTCTCCTCCGGTGTGTATATAAACTTGAGGGTTTAGTCCATAGAGGCAATCATAATCATGTAGGCTAGACTCCTAGAGTTTTAGCCATTACGATCTCGTGGTAGATCAACTCTTGTAATACACATATTCATCAAGATCAATCAAGCAGGAAGTAGGGTATTACCTCCATAGAGAGGGCCCGAACCTGGGTAAACATCGTGTCCCCCGCCTCCTGTTACCATCGACCTTAGACGCAGAGTTTGGGACCCCCTACCCAAGATCCGCCGGTTTTGACACCGACATTGGTGCTTTCATTGAGAGTTCCACTGCGTTGTCACCAAAAGGTATGATGGCTACGTCAATCATCTACAACAACGCAGTCCAGGGGGAGGTTTTCCTTCCCCGGATAGATCTTCGTATTCGGTGGCTTTGCACTATGGGCCAACTCACTTGGCTATCTAGAACAGATCGACAGCTACGCCCTTGGCCATAAGCTCAGGCTTGGAAGCTTGAATTACGTTGCCGATATCCGCTGAGACTTGATCTTCGATGGATCCGAGCCCATGACAGCCGCTCCCTGCCACCACGATGAACATGACCTAAATGTGTCATCGGACCGTGCCCAGGAGATAGCGCTTGCAAGTGCTCTGGCCCTAGATACGGAGCAGATTGCGCCGACCGAGGATGGGAAGCTCAACCCCACCGCGAAAGGCGCAGACTCAGCAGCGTTAGAGCTGCACACAGATCCAACCTCGAGCGGGGCCCGTGTCATCGGATCCTCAGATTCGTCTCCGGCCATAGGTTTCGAACCGCGTACACCCTCGCCCATCGAACTTGATCAGGTGCCGATCACTGAATGTAGATCCGCGGACATCTTCCGGCACTCGCCTTTAGGCAATGTGCTAAACTCATTAAAAGCCCTCTCCATATCAGGAGACTGTCGGCCGACCTATATCCGGTTCGGATTGGAGGCTGATGACGGAGAATTGCTCTTCCCACCCGCCACCCACTTCATAGACACTGTTAAAGACTTAATCGACATGCTCGACTACAACTCCGAAGACATCAACAGTATGGACGATGATGCCGAAGAGGAGCAGGAAAAAAACCACCGCTTACAGGGCGGTGGACATCCACCTCCTCGTACGACGTATACATGGTGGATACACCCAAAGAGAACAACGACGATAATGAGAAGGATCCAGTCGAGGAAAAACCTTCTGAGATAGAACCAAAGCACCGACGTCAGCGGCGCAGCTCTAAACCATGCCGTGGAAAAAATAGCAATACCGGCACAGGAGAAAATAACACTCTGGGCGATGCCGAAGACAATGAAGACCCCGTTGAGCCAACCTCCGAACAGGACGACGACGGGCGAGTTAGCCCTGATGAACATGCCATGAGTGAAGACTCGAAGGACAATAACTACCTTCCGCTCTTAGAGGACGAGGTGAGCCTTGGCAAGGAAGACTTTATCGTCCCTGAGGAGCCCGTCGATCAGGAGCGCTTTAAGCGCCGGCTAATAGCCACTGCAAGGAGCCTGAAAAGGAAGCAGAAGCTCCTTCAAGCTGATCAAGATCTGCTCAACGATAGATGGACTAATGTCCTAGCAGCCGAAGAACACGGCCTCGAGCGCCCAACCAAAAGTTACCCGAAGCGCAAGTTGTTACCCCAATTTGATGACGAGGCGCCGGAGCCCGGCCTACCAGCGCATAATGCGGTTAACCGACCACCACGTGGCCGGGACAAAGCGGCAACTCAAGCCGAACACCAGCCCGCACTACCTCGCCGTAAAAACAGAGACACAACAGCTCGGGGATATACATATGACCTACGGCATGACCTAGAAAATAGAGCAGGTCAGACTAGATCGATCTATGGATCGCGGGGGCGTGCCCCAATGCGCGATGATGGCCACCCGGCTGGACGTGAGAAATATAACCATGTCCGGGCTGAATACCGCAGACGAACTCCAGCCGAGCTACGTCATGACTTGGCCCAATATAAAGGCGCCGCACACCCCCTTTGCTTCACTGACGAAGAAATGGAACAAGAATTCCTGGAAGGGTTTAAACCCGTGAACATCGAATCATATGATGGGACAACATACCCCGCTGTATGGATTGAGGATTTTCTTCTCCATATCCATATGGCGCGCGGTGATGATCTTCACTCCATCAAATACCTCCTGCTAAAACTCAAGGGACCTGCTCGGCACTGGTTAAACAGTTTGCCCAAAAACTCAATTCGCAGCTGGGAAGACATGGAAGACACCTTCCTCGACAACTTCCAGGGTACATATGTCCGACCTACGGATGCCGACGAACTTAAGTCACATAGTTCAACAGCCCGGAGAGTCACCTAGGAAATTCTGGACTAGGTTCTTAACTAAAAAGAACCAGATTGTCGACTGTCCGAATGCGGAAGCCCTAGCGGCCTTTAAACATAGTATCCGTGACGAATCAATCGCCCGACACCTTGGCCAAGAAAGGCTGAAGTCCATGGCATCCCTCATGATGCTTATGACACGCTTCTGCACGGGCGAAGATAGTTGGCTAGCCTGTAGCAATAACAATACAAGCGAACCTGGCAGTTCTGAAGCCAGAAACAGCAATGGCAAGCCCCGATGCAACAGACACAAGGGTCGAAGCAACGGTGACAATACCAAAGACACGGTGGGCCGGATTCAGTGGTTATAAGTCCAGTCAATGAAAGAAGCCATACAAAAGAAACAATCCGGGCTCGTCCAGTTTGGACCGCATACTCGATCGTCCATGTCAAATCCACGTCACTCCTGATAAACCAGGAAATCATACCAACAGAGAGTGTTGGGTTTTTAAACAGACCGGCAAGTTAAATTCTGAGAACAAGGAGAAGGGGTCGCAAAGCAAGGACGATGATGAGGAGCCCCGACCACCGAACACAGGGGGACAGAAGAAGTCCCCCCCCCCAAGTTAAGACAGTGAACATGATATACACTACCCATATCCCTAAGAGGGAGCGGAAGCGCGCGCTCAGGGACGTCTATGCGATGGAGCCAGTCGCCTCAAAGTTCAACCCATGGTCACCTGCCCGATCACTTCCGATCGCGGGGTCCATCCGACCAGTATCCATCATGGTTGTTCAGCCGCACTGGTCCTCGACCCAATCATTGATGGATTCCATCTAACGTGAGTCCTCATGGACGGCGGCAGCAGCCTGAACATGCTCTATAAGGATACAGTGCGCAAAATGGGTATTGATCCCTCGAGGATCAAGCCCACAAAAACCACCTTTAAAGGAGTCATACCAGGTGTAGAAGCCCATTGTATGGGCTCAATCACACTAGAAGTGGTCTTCGGATGCCCGGACAACTTCCGAAGCAAAGAGTTGATCTTTGATATCGTCCCCTTCTACAGTGGCTATCACGCATTGCTCGGACGAACCGCATTCGCTCGATTCATGCAGTGCCACACTACGCTTATCTCAAGCTCAAAATGCTCAGACCGCGCGATGACATAACAGGCAATGGAAACATGGAACGCTCCCTCCATACCGAGGAGCACACTGCTGCCCTCGCAACAGAAGCACAGAGCGGCCTTTTCCGACAGAACCTTAATTCGGCGGCCAAGCTTCCAAAAACTGTCAAATGAGTCCGAACTACTTTGCAGCAGGACAGTCCAGCTCGTCGAGAGCTTGACTAGCAATTCAGCCTCCGTCCTAGTCCCGACCAAACTGCGGCATTTGTACCGCGCGTACATAACTGCGCACTCAAAATACCATGGGCATAGACGAAGGCACAACTAGATCGTGGTCCATAATATGGCTCAACCTGTCCTGGACCCGCATACTTTCACTTTTTCTTTCTTTTTAGGTTTCTTTTCTTCCAAGGCCTTTCCTGGTGGCCTGATTGTCGGATCTATCAAGGGACGGATACACCAAGATGGCAAGAAGGATTGGCGTATAAGGGAATTTCTAGGTGGTCTCTTAAAACGATCGTTATGCCTGTTTTAAAGACCCGCACGCAGCTCTCCCTTGGTCGTGGCATGTTAAATAGCCATATTGCTTATTGCACTACTTGTACAATTACGCTTTGACGTATTAATAAAAATATAATGGAAAATAGTTGAGGCCCAATTTCTGCAGCATTAGCCTATTACTTCATTTTACTTTTTCTCGAATATTCTTTGCAAATTGCACCCGTACACTATGGTACGCCTTAATTCGCTAGGGGCTTCATTATGCTCCATACTACGGCAACAAAGTGCGAACACTTTTTACAATATAGTTCGGCACCCTGAATTGTAGCATTATATGCATCGGCTCCGAATCATGTCTTTGGTCAATAGTTGGGTTGCCCGGCTCCTGTGCTTACTACCTTACGTTCTGCTATATCGACTAGGGTAGTAAAGGGAGAACTACTGCGATTGTGTCCTGGTTCATCCGGATGAGCACCTTAGTAGAGAAAACCGAAAACTGACTGTCATGACGTGGCGTGAACCGGTCAGCTGTTCGAGAGGTTACAAATCTTTTGCTATTTTTTCCATGTTATGTGATGAATTGGTTTTTATCCGATCAGGTGTTTACATGACCCCAACTTCGGACTTACGAACACTAGGGGCTGCACCTAAATTTCTATTGTCAAACTCCTATGGCTATGTGAGGGTGATAAAGCCACATAGTCGGATTGCGTGGTTCGTTGCGCTAAACACATCCTTTAAGGACCAAACTTTGGACTAAAGAGTGTTTAAATTCATCCCGAACACCCCGTACTACGTACGTGGGGGCGGAAGCCGACGACTAGCCAACTCTCAGATTTAACAAAACGGCCGCGCATGAGGTAAAATTTGAAATAACAAGCATTATATTACATAACAACTCTATTTCATAATACATGACAGGATAACATGAATGTATTCATTAAAAGACAACATCCTTAGAACATTGCTCCGCCATAAGGTGGGATCCCTCCAGGACATCTTCAAAATACCGCTTAGGCGTGCGGTGCTCCTTGCCCGCGGGCGGTCCCTCGGTCATAAGCTTCACGGCGTCCATCTTCACCCAGTGCATCTTGACTTGGGCGAAGGCCATTCGCGCGCCCTCGATGCAGATCGACTGCTTGATGGCATCAAGCCGAGGGCAGGCATTGACTAGCCGCTTCACGAGCCCGAAGTAGCTGCTGGGTATGGCTTCGGAAGGCCATAGCCGGATTATTAAATCCTTCATGGCTAGTTCGACCACCCTATGCAGTTCGACCAACTGTTTTAGCTGATCGTTAAAGGGCACCGGATGTTCTGGTGCAAGGTATTTCGACCAAAATAGCTTCTCCGTGGAGCTCCTCTCTTCGGCTCGAAGAACTCCACATCGTCTGAAATGCTGCACGGCAGATCCGCAAACGCCCCTGGAGAACTCCAAATCTGGGTCAGTAAGAGGAACCTCTTCTTCACATATTTGCTCTGCATAATAAAGGCCTTACCCGCCATGATTTTTCTGGCCTCCTAGATTTCTTGGAGGGCACCCTGGGCTTCAACCCGGGCATCGTGTGCGATTTGGTGGGCCTTGGCAAGTTTGGACTCTTGATCCGCAATGTTGCGCTCCAAGGACTCACATTTCCTCATAGCGTCCTGGAGCTCCTGTTGGACCTCACCGACCCCGGCCTCGTGCTTTTCTGAGCGACTTGTTCCTTGGCCGTTCTATCCTCGGCCTCGACCAGCGCCTTCTTGAGAGCCTCCACCTCGGTCGCCGCTCCTACAAATAAAATGGTGCTACGGTCATTACAAATCATCCATCCTTTCTAATATACAGAAGGTTATTGCATACCTTGTTTCTCCTCTAGCCGCTTTTTCACGCGGACGAGCTCTTCCTCGGCCCGCTCCAGACTCTGCTTCACTCCGAAAACCTCAGCAGTATGAGAGGTCGCAACGAGTAACGATGCCTGCTTATTCACATTGACTCATCTGGTTAGTCTCCTGTGACATTCTTTGAAATAATTGCGTTGCTTACCTCAAAGCCTGTTAGAAGTCTTGTGCAGGCTTCGGTCAGTCCACTCTTCATGGACTAAATCCTCTCAACCACCGTACCCATAAGGGTACGGTCTTCCTCAATAATGGAAGCACTTCGCAGCGCTTCCATTAGAGTATCCGGTGCCTTTGGATGGACAGAGGTCACCGGTGGAATAGGCGCTCCTCCTTCTTTCGAAAGAGGTTGCTTGCCTGATTCCGGAGCCGTATAGGTCTTCGGAGTTGTATTCGGCTGGGGGACGAACTGGACATGGCCCCCATCGCCAGTCTCCATGGGGATTCGCTCCCCCATGTGTCTGGCGGTCGAGGTTTCACCCTCCGGCACCTCCCTTACGGCCTCCTGAGTCTCTCCCTGGCCTGGGATCCTTCGGGACAACACCTCGGTGTCATCCAGGGCCTGGAGAGAGGAGGCCACCGGAAGTGACTCGCTGTCCATCGCCCTTTGGTATAGCAAATCCCCCGAAGATGAGGACCGCTCGAGGTCGGACCGAGCTAGACTGCAAATGCATGACTCAACATGTTAAGACTATGAAGTAGAGAGGCCAGATATATGAATGCCTCCATGTTTTTGAGTACTCACGATTTGGCAAGGGGCTTGTCCCTGGGGCGCCATTCCGAGCTGCTATCAGTGGCCGCTATGGAGTTGTCCGGGAGGGAAGTTTTCCCCTTGTTGGACGTAGCTGCCTCCAGACGCATGGAGGCCGTCCTTTTCTTTCAGCCCCCTCGGGGGGGAATGGCTCTCTTATTCTTCCTCTTCTTCCTCATCGTCCTCGGTGGCAGAGGAATGAGTCTCGGTGTCTTCAGACGCCACATCCGAAGTGCTATTATTACGGAAGCCACCACTAGTGCCCTTGGCCTTCTTCTGTGGTGCTTGATAGGGCGCCGAAACCAACATCTTTGTCAGAAGTGGAATATCTGGATCTACGGGCAGCGGAGCCGGACAATGAATCCGCTCCGCCTTCTTTGTCTGGCCCTGAGAGAAATAGTAGGGAGGCTTAGGCGTCTTCCTCAAGTATGCAAATAAAGGATACACCTTGAAAACATGAAAAAACTCACCGGACTAGCAGGATGGGCCAAGTCATGCCCACGGTCCTCGGTTGTAGCCAGCCGCGTCTCGCTGGACTTGAAAAGCACCTTCCAGATGTCTTCGTGCGTAGTGCCGAAGAACTGCAGCAAGGTCTGGTGCTTGGCTGGATTGTACTCCCACAAATGGCAAGTCCGGCGTTGGCACGGAAGGACCCGACGAATAAGCATCACCTGGATCACATTGACAAGCTTGATATTCTTGTCTATCATGCTCCTGATGCGCGTTTGAAGCGCTATCAGTTCATCCGACGAAGACCAGTCTAGGCCCTTCTCTGGCAAGGAGGTGAGCCACATCGGGGTTCTGGACCAGAATGCAGGAGCCGCGGCACAGGTGATGCCGCACGGCTCTGTGATGTAGAACCATTTCTGTTGACACCCTTTGACAGTCTCCACGAAGGAGCCTTCGGGCCATGTGACGTTGGGAATCTTGCTCACCATGGCGCGTCCGCACTCTGCGTGTTGGCCACTCACCACTTTCGGCTTCACATTGAAGATCTTTAGCCATAATCCGAAGTGGGGTGGGATACGGAGGAAAGCCTAGCACACAACAATAAATGCCGAGATGTTGAGGAAGGAGTTGGGGGCCAGATCGTGGAAATCCAACCTGTCGTGGATTTGTCACGGTAGATGTCCATAGTGTCAGGACTTAGTCGCGAGGCCAACGCATCTATGTGGTAGCTTGAGAGGGGTTGAGCGGAATCGAGAGACGCAACACAAGACAGGGATTTAGACAGCTTCGGGCCCCGGGAAACATCATCCGGTAAAAACCCTACATGCTGTTTGAGGCTAGGTCTCATTATCATCACGAGGGAGTCGCCGTAAACCGGCTCTCCTCTTTGTGTCTAGCCCTAGAGATTGTTTCTTGCTTGTAGCTTGTTCCTCTTTGGGGAGCCCTGCCCCTCCTTATATATGTTTGAAGGGGCGGGTTACATGTGGAGTCCTATTAGGATTAGGACTATTCTATCTCTAATACAAACCGGATACAAGTCCTGGTCTTAACTCCTTGTAAGGCAAATATTCCTTTCCTCTTAAACCGACCCACCATAGTTGAACCGGCCTTCATGAACCGCCCGTTGGGCCACCGGGTCTTGTTGCTCCTCTGGCCCGCCTGCCGGATTACCAATGAGCTGAAAACCGTCTGGTCTATGCAGGTCGCCGGTGAATTGCCAAGTCCGGCCGGTTTATCCTTCCGGCCGGTGTACGCCGCGGGGCATATCCCCGACATTAGCCCCCAAGTTCAGCTTGGATTTATCCATGGTAAACTTATGCTGCAAAATAAACACGAGAACAATTCTGACAGGTTGTGCTCCAGGTTAAAAATTCTTGTTGACCGACACTGATCATCCTTAAGTCCTTGTTATTTCCTCCTTCTAGAAAATCCGGGTCAATAACCAGCTTCATACTCAAATTGCTGACGTTGGTTTCTCATAGAAAAATATTGTGAAGAATAATCCACTTGAGTCGGCTTCCAATAACTTAACAAAAATAATGGTCCTTGAAATCCTCATCTGATCTTCAGCCGGTTTAAGAATGTAGAACTTGCCGGTTTATAAATATTGATGGTACCGGATCATAACTGTTTGTTAACATCAGCTTTTGAAAATATACCTCTTATATGCCTATCAATTGTAGCCCTCAAATCTTACGAAGGTAACATAGTAACAGCTTAAGATTTGCTTCAATATGAATGTCACAAGCTTGAAGAAATCCAGGTTGTTCATCTCAATCAATAGCCAGAACTGAGTATTCCACATATGTAGCCCCCAAGTACCGGGTTGTCATGCTTGCAGCAACCTGGGACTTGTAATTTCCTGATGCTCATAAAAACATCAACCAGTGTAGCCCCCAAGGGCCGGGTTATTATGCAATAATGAGCAGGGACTTCGTAAATATAATCATATAGATTTGAGCAATGATGTATAGCCCCCAAGGGCCGGCTTAGTAAGATAATATTGAGCTGGGACTTGATATATACTTCAATGAAAATAACATCATATGATATAACCCCCATCATGGGGCTTCAATCCACGTCCACAAGGTTAAGAGCCTTGTGCTTTACCAACTGAGCAATGTACCCTTCAATATAATGGATAAAAAGCTTTGTACCTTGAATTGTTGACATGAGCAATTGGCAGCCCCCAAGGGCCTGCTCATTGTAATGTGATGAGTCGGGTCTTCAATAAGATGAGCAAAAAATGACTTTGCATTAGCCCCCAAGTATCATGGTGCATGCTTGCAGCGACATGAGACTTGCATATAACCTCAGTTTGACTAATGTAGCCCCCAAGTGCCGGGTCGTAAGCCTGCAGCAACTCGGGACTATTCCTTCAATTGTAGAATAAATCATATCCATTGATAAAATGATAGCCATTGCGCTAAAGCGACTTTGAAAACCTTAATCATAATACTGGTTATTGATAACCATAATAGAAATCCAGCCATGTTGGCTATTCAAGATAATATAATCCGGTATGAAAACCTTATTCATCCAATATCATAATGAAAATTCAGCCAAGTTTGGCTATTTGAATAATATAACCCAATCATTTATAAGCGCATGATTCCAATGGTGCAATCCAAATATATACTGGTGACGTATAGTCCAAAGCAAGACCAGTTTAATAAACACCGGATAATTTCCCATCATATACTGGCGACTTGTAATTGAAAGTCAAGCCGGGTTAATGAACACCGGTTTACTCCATAATAAGATGGTAACATAAAATCAAAAAATCAAACCGGGCAAATAATCTCCGGATTAAGAATTGACCGTGTTCCATAAATTGACAGTCGAACCGGTCTGCGAATTTTGTCGGTTTAAGAACGCAACAAAGAAGAAATATTTATTAAAGAAAATTTCAAGCAAAGGCAATGATAAAACCATTTGCAAAAAACATGCTATACTGAGCTGATCAGATGGTGTTACCGTGGTCGGACAGGACCAAGCCCCCAATAGGAGTGACAATGGTTCAAGTCAGCCAGGTCCCCAAATGATTCGTGGCATATATGCCAATCAAGAGGCGTGGAAATGGTTCGGGTTCGACCAATCCCCCAAATGATTTTGTGGCCTTAGGCCGATCAAGAGGCGTGACTGGTTCAGACTTGACCATGTCCCCAAGTGATCTGGTGGCTGTCGCCAATCAAAAGGTGTCGCGTTGGTTCGGACACGACCAAGGCCCCAAGTGATATATAAAAAGCAAATGTCAAGGGGTAAATCGGAGGCCGCTTTTAAAAACAGAACCTCCGTGTAACCACGCATGATGTAAAAAAGAAAGGAGACCCCGTTTTATGAAGCAGAAGCCCCCATGTGATCAATATGTTAGGCCAATAAGGCAGGATATCCATGTTTGAACCGCGCATCATGGCAGCAGGTCCTCTTCGGTAATTTTTAACTCTTTTGCAAGAGATAAATTCTTCTTGAACCGGGATCTTGAACCGGATATGGAGAGCTTCAAAGCTTTGTGGGATACATCTTTCCCTTGAACCAGATTTTAAACCGGAATCTTCACTTTTAGCCAGAAATTTTCTGACGGCTTTTAAACTCGAACTTGTGAGAAGTTAATTCCTTTTTGAACCGGAAATTCTTAAATCGGATTTGAGAGCTTCACTGAGACTGGCTTCCCTTGAGCCGGATTTTAAACCGGAATCTTTTCTGATGACCCGGAACTTCTTCATTGAGCCGGGATTTTGTAATTGTCATATACTTTCTAAGCCGGAAATTTTCTGACGGCCTTCAAATAACAGTAGCCTCCGGGACCGGGTTATCCTTCCCTCCATTGTCCTGGGGTTTTTAAATTTGCTGAAACTGGCAAGACTTGTTGTGTCATATCATCGTAGCCCCCGAGTCTCAAGGTGACTCGAAGAGTTGGCTTGAGATTCTCCATACTTGACCGTCATATAAACCGGCATAACTTGTATATCATTGGTGTTGATAGCATGATGTGAATCCACAGAAGGTTGAGGTGACTACGGCAGGTTATAAATGATCCCGTA
The DNA here is from genome assembly GCF_002162155.2 of Triticum dicoccoides. Lineage (NCBI taxonomy): Eukaryota > Viridiplantae > Streptophyta > Magnoliopsida > Poales > Poaceae > Triticum > Triticum dicoccoides. The sequence continues at coordinate 70,818,518 of NC_041383.1, forward strand.
TGAGCCGTGTCAGCAACTCGGCCAATAGTTCCTTCCAACTGGTGATTTGAATTTAACCAAAACTGTAGTGGCGGTGACTTGTGCGCCTGCCCATTGAGCCACCCAGTGCAGACGGCGGTTGATAGTATATGATAATTTGCCTCCAATTTGAAAGAAAACCGGGCTACCCAAGCTGTGACTTGCTCATGCAGACATGTGCGGCCTGGTATGTTGATGTAGACCAGGCCGCGAGAGACGGATGGCAAGGACGACCGCATCATCAGAAGCGGCTCAAACGGATGAATCGGCCGCGGGGCTGTAAACTGGCGCAGGCGAGTCAACCACGTCATTTGGATGCAGCGAACAATTGTCCTACATCAACAATATCGTCGGCCATACGAGCAGACGGATGAAACGGCCGCAGCGTAAATCGGTACGGACGGGCGAGTCGGCCGGCGCATAAACCGGTGCGGACGAGCAAGTTGTCCTCCGCGTTGTAAACCGGCGCGGACGCATGAACCGGTGGCCAGGGCGGACGGGCGAATCGTCCGTGATGTTGTAAGGTGGTGCAGCCGGGCGAGTCGGCCGGCGCGTTGATATAACCCGGACTGCGATACGCGTGTCCGTGAATGGCATAAAAATTGTCCTGTGTAAAAATATTACAAGAGAGAGTAATTTTTCTTTGATAAAAAAGAAAAGTGTTTAATACATAAATTTAGATGAATACCACCTGATGTTTGGGCAGACAGTAAAAAACCATAGCATCAGAAGCGGCTTCGGAGTGATGAGTCGGTCGCGGCCTTGTAAGCCGGCACAGACGAGCCAGTTGTCCTCCGCGTTATAAACCGGTGCGGACGCGTGAACCAGTGGCGAGGGCGGACGGGCGAGTCGTCTGTGACGTCGTAAAGTGATGCGGACGGCGAGTCAAACATGATGTTGTTTAACCCGTGCAGATGCACAAATCGGCCGCAGGCGCAGACGGATGTAATCCGAACATTGGGGCAGCGACTCGCACGTGTATCCGTCGAGCATCATAGCACAGACAAACACCAGCGTTTGAGGCGCCCCCTTAGGTCACACCTTTTTGTAATGATCCTGGTATTTTTTTTTCCAGATGAACCCGGATGCTGGCGCTGGATATGACGGTGGCTTCGGTTTGGAGACCCGGCGCACGGAGACGTGCTACGCGGAAGTGGGCGCGTAGCCCAGCGCGACCGCGATACGGATGAGGTGCAAGGGTGATTTAGACCAGAGGCGGGGCGTGACCCGTGGTGGCTGAGGAGTCCGGGTCGTGGTCGTTTCTGGCCAATTCATCTTTTGTTTCCCCGAGTCGCGGTCGTTTTGTGGTGCTGGCTTGAAGCAAGGTGGCGTAACCGGCTCTTAGTGGAGACAAGCAGCAACACCCTTTTATATTTAATAATGCTTCCTTGGAATTCGTGCATGTGTAGTGGTTGCACTAGTTGAGGGATCTTTCATGTGGAGTAACTTGGGAATCCATCAGGCTTTAGGTTTCACGAACACTGGTACACGTAGATCGATCTGGCGACGTCACGTGGCCGCAACAGCTGCCCTAATTGCCGTTTGTACTGGCAGATGACACATGACGCCTGTCAGCCGTCTCTGAGCACTTTTGATTTTGGACGACAGTACGTGGAGCAGTAATGGTGACTCGCAGATTCCTCAAGTTCAGATTGCCTTGGACGAGAATTGATTTGATGTACCTGTTTCCGTTGACAGAACCTGCCAGTTTTAATAGTTCACACGAGGCGACGATTTATATTTGGTGAACCGATTTCCTGCCTGTCTCGACGGTTTGGGGGCGCGGCGTAACGCAACCCTAAACTTCCATGTTCAATTTTCTGTATGCTGCCACTGAAAACTTCTTTAATCCTGACTGTTGAACTTCGTAGTTGACGTGAATTCTTCCAGGCCGGCTCTTGCTGATCCGGCGGATCATAGCTTCTCGATTCCTGAGGGATCCCTTCAAGAACTCAACACCAACGTGCGCGCGCCCCAAGGTGGGCGCCAACTGTCGTGGATTTGTCACGGTAGATGTCCATAGTGTCAGGACTTAGTCGCGAGGCCAACGCATCTATGTGGTAGCTTGAGAGGGGTTGAGCGGAATCGAGAGACGCAACACAAGACAGGGATTTAGACAGCTTCGGGCCCCGGGAAACATCATCCGGTAAAAACCCTACATGCTATTTGAGGCTAGGTCTCATTATCATCACGAGGGAGTCGCCGTAAACCGGCTCTCCTCTTTGTGTCTAGCCCTAGAGATTGTTTCTTGCTTGTAGCTTGTTCCTCTTTGGGGAGCCCTGCCCCTCCTTATATATGTTTGAAGGGGCGGGTTACATGCGGAGTCCTATTAGGATTAGGACTATTCTATGTCTAATACAAACCGGATACAAGTCCTGGTCTTAACTCCTTGTAAGGCAAATATTCCTTTCCTCTTAAACCGGCCCACCATAGTTGAACCGGCCTTCATGAACCACCCGTTGGGCCACCGGGTCTTGTTGCTCCTCTGGCCCGCCTGCCGGATTACCAATGAGCTGAAAACCGTCTGGTCTATGCAGGTCGCCGGTGAATTGCCAAGTCCGGCCGGTTTATCCTTCCGGCCGGTTTACGCCGCGGGGCATATCCCCGACACAACCCATAGTAGAACATGAGTCCGCGGACGAACATGTGGAGAGGAAATCCCAGCCCGCGGGCGAAGTGAGGGATGAATACTACCCTCTCACGGGGATCCGGGGTGGGGATGATCTGTCCCTCGTTCGGAAGCCAGTGGGTGATTTCCTTGGCCAAATATCCGGCCTCCCAGAGCTTGGTAATGTCCTTCTCCTTAACGGAGGAGGCCATCCACTTTCCCTGCGCTCCGGATATGGACATGGTTGGAGTGCTTTCTTGGGGCGGAAAATATGAGAACCTGGGCACTGGAGCTCAAGAATGGGGGAGGCAGAGAGAGAAGGCGTCGGTGAAAAGGGGTGAATCTTTATCTCTTTATAAAGGCAGTGAATATCAAGCGCCTCCCCACTCATCTTAAAACTCTCCTATTCCCCAAGGGTCGTGCATATGGCATGGTTGGGTTTACCTTACCCGTATTGATGATAATCCCGCAATAAGGGGACACAATCTCTACTTTGACAAGACATGCCAATGAAATTGCATCTCAAAATATCGAGCGGCAGGCTAAAAAACGGTTCGAATAATGGCCGGGCGGTGACGCGATGTCACGCTACAAAAAGTTGTCTGTGGATTGGACTCGTGAAATATTATACTCTCTGCGGTTGTGTGTGGAATTTGTTTTGCAGAACCAGACACGATTCTAGTGTTCAAGGACTATTATGGAGTATTCGGAGAAGGAACCCGCCTTGCAATGCCGAAGACAATCTGTGCGCCAGACACATCGTCATTGAAGCCTAGTTCAGGAGCTACTGACGAAGTCCTGGATTAAGGTGTCCTCGGATGGCCGAACTATGTGACATGGACCAGACTGATCTGCTATGAAGATAGAAGACAGAAGACTTCTTCCCATGTCCGGATGGGAGTCTCCTTTGCGTGGATGGCAAGCTGGCATTTGGATATGTAGATTCCTTTCTCTGTAACAGACTTTGTACAACCCTAGTCCCCTCCTGTGTCTATATAAACCGGAGGGTCTAGTCCATAGAGGCAATCATAATCATATAGGCTAGACTCCTAGGGTTTTAGCCATTATGATCTCATGGTAGATCAACTCTTGTAATACTCATATTCATCAAGATCAATCAAGCAGGAAGTAGGGTATTACCTCAATAGAGAGGGCCCAAACCTGGGTAAACATTATGTCCCCCACCTCCTGTTACCATCGACCTTAGACGCACAGTTTGGGACCCCCTACCCGAGATCCGCCGGTTTCGACACCGACACCCATTACCATTGATCACCCTGGAAATATATTTTATGCTTATATATTGCTTAGCCATACTCGTAGACGGGGATTGGATCCAGATATTCATGGAAGTTGTGAGAGATAATAATTTTGGACAACATTAAGGTGGCAACTTTAATACACATCTGGGTGGATTGGTTGGGGCACCTGGAGAAACCAGTGTTTGCCCATGGGAATCCCGGAGTACCCATGTGATTTTCCCTCGGTACATCACCCAGGCTCAAAGGGATCCTATGATATTTCATGTCTAGAAATTTCTGTGTGTAGCCACAAGCCATTATGGGCTCTGGCATAGTTAAGTAAGTTGTGTGAGCTCCCGAAGAGGTGGACTAGCAGATGTAGGGGAAAGTAGGTGTACCGGTCTACCCAAAGTAGAGAGTTAATGCTTCCAAAAGACTATGTCTCGATCTTCCGATCATAGATGCAGTCGGGTCTTGTGGGGAAAAGTGCGCAACCTCTGCAGAGTATATAAACTAATCATGGTTAGCCATGTCCCGGGTTATGGACAATATGAGTATCTAGAAGTGGACATTTATGTTGATCTCATCACTTCTTAATTAATGAATTGGGTTTAATGATGATACTTGGTTAATTTTGGGATTTGATTTGGAGGAACCTTCTCAATATTGGTATAAACTTTGTAGTAAATAAAATTTATTCCTTTGTTGTAGGGAAAAAATAGCTTTGTGCAAAACATTAAACTTAGAGCCTCCTCCAGCCAAATATGCATGTAGATATAGTTTCTTGCATTCATTACTCTACGATGTAACTCCGCCATCATATTCCATGTGATGACCTACACGGCTGCAACGTCTCATGTTGCAAACTTTACCGACGAAGAATAAGGTGCGATAGGTCGTTGTCATGCACTCAGCTATGCCGTTGGAGTTGGACTCATTTATCTTTGAAGCTTTCGCAGTTATTTCATCTAGATGGCCTTCAGCCATATTGTTTTTTTATAAATACTCTTTATGAGGACCTCAATGTAATAAGTGTGTGATTGAATTATGTTATAATTCCTCGATTACTGTGTGTGTTAGCATACTGATCTAGGGATGACACTTAAGCACAGACACTTCGGTCCATTGGGACCATGGTCGACACAAGATGGTATCAAAGCACACGCTGACTATAGGACGCAACCACTAGGAAAAGCCACATGATACTCTTCTCTACTCATTTCTAATCCTCTTATATTTCTACTCTATAGATAGCGGACCCCAGGAACAAGTTCACTCAGCCAGATGACAACACCCCTTTCGGACGCCACTTGAAGGAAGTCAAGAAGTACCTGAACATCGGACTACCAAGCTTCACTAGAACCTTCACTACAACTTTACCAGAAGAGGAGCGCTAGAGGATCAAAGTTCGTGTAATTGGGAGGAGATTTGCACCAACAAACGAGCCTATCGAGTTTAGCTTGGATGCACCAACTTGGAGGTTGGGAAAGAGCATGGCAGCCCACATCACTTTTGGACGCATTTTTGAGGTGTACCACAAGGAGCTTGAAGACACCGTCTATCAGATATGTGGACACCGAGACGATCAATGGGAGATGATTCGTACCAGGAAGGATGGATTAATTGTAGCGTACATTCAGGAGATGGATCAACACATTCGCCGATATGAGAACCAGATGTGCGCCATCATGAAGAAGATCATGAAGGTGATGAAGAGGAATATTAATCTGGAATAGGAACTCAAGTCAACACGCGATGGATATGAATAAGAAATTTCTATGCTACCGGAGAAGCATGAAGATCTGAAGAAGAAGCTAGGAATACCCGTGGTGAAACCAAAGCAAGAACCTGAGGTGGATATTCATTCGGAGGACTACATCATATTGGATGACACCGACATAGACAGTAATGAAGCGGATGAAAGCGATGATGATTATGAAGATGAAGATGGAGCTGATATTATGGAGTCTTCCACCGATCAAAACTTCTAGACGACAAATATGTTTCTAATAGTATTCTCCCAAGTAGTTAGAATTGATTGATTTGTATTATTAGTTACAATGTTTGTGTGAATCTTGTTTGATTTGAGTGTTGTGAATTGAATGTATTTGCCTCATATGCATATGGGTACTGAAATCTCTCATAGACCTTATTCCACTCCATTTTCTCACCCACTCTAACCCATTAAATGCCTCCGAGACGTGACGCCGGATTCACTTTCACGCTGGAGCTCACCCAGTTGATCCAACAGCAGAATGCCTTGATGCAGATGATGATCCAGAACCAAGGCAACAACAAAAACAACAACAACCCATCGCGACCACCCCTGTTGACAACCTAGCCCGTTTTCTGAGGTTGAATCCGCCGGTGTTTTCTAGCAGCACTAAGCCGATTGTTGAAGATGATTGGCACCACAAGATTAGGAGATAGCTGACTACTGCTGGATGCATGGATGCGGATAGAGTGCGCTTTGCCATACATTAGCTTGATGGACCCGCAACCTCTTGGTGGGAGAACTTCACCACCACTTACCCCATTGATACAGTTACATGGGATCAGTTTCAGCAAGCCTTCCGCACCACACATGTTTCAGCTGGAGCTATGAGTTTGAAGAAGCGTGAGTTCCCCAACTTACGCCAAGGGAGTCGTACATTGGGACAGTATGTGGATGAGTTCAGCAAGTTAGCACGTTATGCCCTAGATGATGTAGCCCCAGATGCCGCGAAGCAGGAGAAGTTTCTTGAGGGACATAATGACGAGCTAAGTATGCAGTTGATGGTGGCAACCTTCAACAACTACAAGGAGCTGGTAGACAGGGCCCTCATGATGAAGGCAAGCAACATCAGATAGATAATCACAAGAGGAAGTATGGACAGGGGAAGTATAATTCTAGAGCTCAGCAGAAGCCTTGCTATTCCCCATACTCAACAGGACACACTCATCATAACCATGGAGGACATTCGCACAATGGAGAAAGTTCGCACAACCACAGTGGCCCTAAGAATGGTAGTAATGGAGGAAGCAAGAGTCAGAACCATTTCAACCTCGCGACACCCGCCAAGAAGGATCTGAGTCACATTACTTGTTTCAAGTGCGGGAAGACCGGACACTATGCCACTGAATGTTCTGAAGCAAAGAATGGAAATGGCAATGGAAGTTTTGGAAGGAAGCCCAACCCTTTCACCAGAGGTCAGGTGAACCACGTCAGTGTGGATGAGATTGAGGAGCAGCTCGATGCAGTTGTTGCTAAGTTTTTAATTAATGCATTTACAACACTTGTTCTTTTTGATACTGGTCCATGTCATTCATTCATATCAAGGGGATTTGTGGACAAGTTTAAGTTGCCAACAGTAGCCCTTAAGTCACCTATGTTAGTGAGTACCCTAGGAGCAGAGTATATGGCTAGTCGGGGATGTTATCAGCTGCCAATAACCATAGGTAGACATGTTTTTCCCCACCAACCTTATTGTCCTGGAGTCACAAGGATTGGACGTGAGCCTAGGCATGGATTGGTTATCCATGTTTGAAGGAAACATCGATTGTGCTAGTAAATCGATTCTTCTCACCACCCTAGAGGGAAAAGGATCAAGTATGTCTCTAGGCATGTGCCGACGAGGAGTCAAGTGAATTCCCTATCGGGAGTTGTTCAGGAGGAAGAACCAGTTGTGAAGGATTATCCCGATGTATTTTTGGAAGAGTTACCAGGCATGCCACTAGATCGAGATATTGAGTTTTTGATCGAGTTGTTGCCAGGCACCGTACCAATATCAAAGAGACCGTATCGGATGCCCGCAAATGATCTGGAGGAAATTAAGAAGCAGATTAAGGAGTTATTGGAGAAAGGTTATATTCGACCAAGCTCATCGCCTTGGGGAGCCCCAGTGCTTCTAGTTGAGAAGAAGGATGGATCTTTAAGGATGGTTGTTGATTATCATGCGCTGAATGAGGTGATGATCAAGAACAAATACCCTATGTCGATGATCAATGATTTGTTTGACCAGCTGTAGGGAGCTAAGATCGATCTTCGATCAAGTTATCACGAGCTGAAGATCCGAGAGTAGGATATACCTAAGACAACTTTTACCACGAGGTATGGGCTATATGAGTATACTATTATGTCATTTAGTTTGACTAATGCCCCTGCCTATTTTATGAGTATGATGAACAAGGTGTTCATGGAGTTCTTGGACAAATTCGTTGTGGTTTTCATTGAGGATATATTGGTCTACTCGAAGAATGAAGAAGAGCATAAGGAACATTTGCGCTTGGTTCTCCAGAAGCTCAGGGAACATCAGTTGTATGCCAAGTTCAGCAAATGTGAATTTTGGTTGAAGGAAGTTGGATTTCTCAAACATGTTATATCAGGAGAAGGAATAGCAATAGACCCTACCAAGGTTGCATTTTTCACTCAGTGGTTGGCACCCACCTCAGTTGGAGAGATCAGGAGTTTTCTTGGACTCACAGGTTATTATCGAAGATTTATTGATATTTTTTCAAAGATCGCGAAGCCCATGACGGAGTTATCAACGAAAGACACCAAGTTCAAAGCGATAATTAGATTTATGCCCCTAGTTATGTCCCTCTCGTCTGTTTTACCCCTAATTCCCAAAATTCACCAGTTTTGTCCAAGTCACTTTGCTCCTCTTATGCTTTTTCCCTTTGACCGTTTGACCATCAGTTTGAAAACTTCATAACTAATTCATACTAAATGAGAAAAATGCAAATAAGATACCAAAATGTTCAGAAAAACACCACCTATATGTCAGTGTCATTTGCATTCATGAAAAAAGTGTTGGAAAGTCCCCATCCGAGTTTTAGCTCTTATGCTACCACCATGAATAATAAAATATAAAATAGTTCAAAAAAATTCAAAAAACAATTGGTGGCAAAGAATGAAAAATGTTTTAAGTGCCTGCCAAGTTTCATCAGGGAATAACATTCGTGGGTGCTGAGGGAGTCCTGGATTAGGGGGTATCCGGACAGCCGGACTATATACATCGTCCGGACTGTTGAAGTGTGAAGGTACAAGACTCAAGACTTGGGCCCGTGTCCGGATGGGACTCTCCTTTGCATGGAAGACAAGCTTGGCGATTTAGATATTATATTTCCTTCCTTGTAACCGACTCCATGTAAACCCTAGCCCTCTCCGGTGTCTATATAAACCAGAGAGGATGGTCCTTAGAAGGCTGATCACAACTACAATCATACCATCATAGGATAGCTCTTAGGGTTTAGCCTCTACGATCTCGTGTTAGATCTACTCTTGTACTACCCATATCTTCAATATTAATCAAGCAGGAAGTAGGGTTTTACCTCCATCGAGAGGGCCTGAACCTGGGTAAACATTGTGTCCCTTGCTTCCTGTTACCATCAACCTAAGATGCACAGATCGGGACCCCCTACCCGAGATCCGCTGGTTTTGACACCGACATTGGTGCTTTCATTGAGAGTTCCTCTGTGTCGTCGCTTTGAGGCATGACGGCGTCTTCAATCACTAACAACACGGTCCAAGGCGAGACTTTTCTCCCCGGACAGATCTTTGTGTTTGGCGGCTTCACACTGCGGGCCAATTCGCTTGGTCATCTGGAGCAGATTGATAGCTACGCCCCTGGCCACCAGATCAGGTTCGGAAACTTGAACTACATGGCGGATATTCGCGGAGACTTGATCTTTGACGGATTCGGCCCTGTGCCAGGAGCGCCAGACGGTCACGATGAGCACGGCCTAGACCTGCCGTCGGACAATGCTCAGGACATCGCCCCTGCAGTAGCCCCGGATCTAGATCTGGAGCAGGTTGCATCGCCCAAGGACGGAGAGTCGAACACAGGTCTCACCTCTGGGCGATGCAACCTGCTCCAGATCTCGACCCCGCCCCGTAGGCCACATACTCATAGGCGGTAGAGTCGAACACACGTCTCACCTCTGTGTAGGCCTGTAACCCCGGGCCCCCGGACTCGTATCCGGTTGTTGGTTCCCGTCCTCATACCCTCGAGCCAGCCAAGCCAGGTTGGGCTCCGGTAATGGAGTTTACCGCTGCGGACATCTTTCAGCACTCGCCCTTTGGCGACATGCTGAACTCATTAAAGTCTCTCTCTTTGTTAGGAGGCTCTGGGCCGAACTATGTTCGGCTTGAGTGGGAAGCAGGCGACGAAGGAATTCGCTGCCCACCCACCACCCACTTCATTGCCACGATCGATGATGGGTAGGCCGAGCAGGAAGATGGGTAGGACAGCCCAGACGAACAGGCGACAGACGGGTATCCGGAGGAGGACAACTACATGCCCTCCTCCGAAGACGAGATTAGCCTCGGCGACGACGAGTTCGGCATGCCCGAGGACCCCACGGAGCAGGAGCGTTTCAAGCGTCGGCTTATTGCCAGTTCGAGAAGCCTAAAGAAGAAGCAGCAGCAGCTTCAAGCTGATCAAGACTTGCTCACAGATAGATGGACAAAAGTCATGGCAGCCGAGGAATATGGACTCGAGCGCCACACGGCTGACCGGCCGCCTCGAGGTCGGGATAAAATAACATATCAGCCCAAATACCAGCCTGCACCCCGCGCCAGTTTTCTACGGCCCGGGGCAATACTCAGGACCTGTGCGATAGACTGGATAACACCGCAGGACAACCAAGATCGATCTATGGATCACGGGGGCGCGCCATAGCACATGACGATGACTGTCATACCGGATACACTAATAGCAAACCTGGCCGGGCCAAACATAACCAGTCAGACACAGCCGGACTGCGTCGCGACATAGCCCATCATAGAGGCGCCGCACACCCCCTCTGCTTCACCGATGAAGTGATGGATCATGAATTCCCAGAAGGGTTCAAACCTGTAAACATCGAATCATACGATGGCACAACAGACCGCGCGGTATGGATCAAAGATTTCCTTCTCCACATCCACATGGCCCGCGGAGACGATCTACATGCCATCAAGTATCTTCCCCTTAAGCTCAAAGGACCCGCCTGGCACTAGCTAAACAGCCTGCCCGCAAATTCCATTGGCAGTTGGGAAAACCTAGAAGACGCATTTCTTGACAACTTCCAAGGCACATATGTGCGACCTCCGGATGTCGATGACTTGAGCCACATTACTCAATAGCCCAGAGAATCAGCCAGGAAATTCTGGACTCGGTTCCTAACTAAAAAGAACCAAATAGTTGACTGTCCGGATGCCGAAGCCCTGGCGGCCTTCAAGCATAATATCCGCGATGAGTGGCTCACCCGACACCTCGGCCAGGAGAAACCCAAGTCCATGGCAGCTCTCACGACACTAATAACCTGCATTTGCGCGGGCGAGGATAGCTAGTTGGCTCGCAATAGCACTACGCCACATTCTGGCACGTCAGACGTCCATGACAATAATGGCAAGCTACGATGCAACAGACACAAGGGACGGAACAACGGCAAAAACACCGAAGACACGGCGGTCAATGCCGGATTCAGCGGATCCAAATCCGGTCAGCGGAAGAAGCCATTCAAAAGAAACAATCAGGAACTGTCCAGTCTAGACCGTATACTGGAGCGCTCGTGCCAAATTCATGGCACCCCGGACAAGCCAGCCAACCACACCAATAGAGACTGTCGGGTATTTAAACATGCCAGCAAAATAAATGCCGAAAACAAGGACAAGGGGCTGCACAGCGACGATGATGAGGAGCCCCGGTGTCCGAACACTGGGGGGACAGAAGAAATCCCCCCCCCATGTGAAAACGGTCAACATGATCTACACCACTCACATCCCCAAGTGGGAACAGAAGCGAGCACTACGGGACGTCTACGCGATGGAGCCACTCGTCGCCAAATTCAACCCATGGTCAGCTTGTCCAATCACCTTTGATCGTAAGGATCATCCTACTAGCATCCGTCATGGCGGCTCGGCCGCATTGGTCTTAGACCCCAACCATAGATAGATTTCACCTCACAAGAGTCCTTATGGACGGAGGCAGCAACCTGAATCTGCTTTATCAGGACACAGTGCGCAAAATGGGCATCGACCCTTCAAGGATTAAGCCCACGAAAACCACCTTTAAAGGTGTAATTCCTGGAGTAGAGGCTCGTTGTACGGGCTCTATAACATTGGAAGTTGTCTTCGGATCTCCGGATAACTTCCGAAGCGAAGAGTTAATCTTCGACATCGTCCCTTTCCATAGTGGGTACCACGCACTGCTCGGACGAACCGCATTCGCTAGATTCAAAGCGGTACCACACTATGCATACCTCAAGCTCAAGATGCCAGGCCTGCGCGGGGTCACAGCAGTCAATGGAAACATGGACCGCTCTCTCCGTAAAGAAGAGCATACTGCAGCCCTCGCGGCAGAAGTACAATGCGGCCTCCTCCGGGAAACCACCAATCCGGCGACGACAACCTCAAGCACCGTCAAGCGAGGTTGGAGCACCCCGCAACAGGATCACCAGGTATGACAAGAGCACGACTAGCAGTCCGCCTCCGCTCAAATCCCATCAAAGCAGCATTCGTGCCACACATACACAATTATGCACTCAAAATACCATGGGCACAGGCGGAGGCGCTGCAGTGGCTCAGTCAACAGTGCTGTATAACCGCCACACACCTTCGTAACCTTTCCTTTTACCTTTCAGGACATTGCGTTAGTGCAGTCCCTTCAGAAGAGCCGGATTGACGGACCTACATAGGAGAGAAAACCAAGGAGGCAACAGGCTTTGCGCACAGAAGGAAATACCCAGGTGGAATCTATTTACGATCGTTATACCTGCTTTATCTATCTGTACATAGCCTGCCCCTGGATAGGTATGTTAAAGAATCCTATTTATCTCCGCTTAATGCATTCATTGTAAACATACAGTTAAACGTATTATTCATCAATGGGGGATCATATATAGCGTCAGCTTATTATTCTTAGTTCAGCATTTTTTCTTACAAATGTCTATTTGATATTGCATCCGTACACTTTGGTACATTCAGTTTTCCAGGGGCTTCCTATGGCGCCCCATAATACGGCAAGACAAGTCCGAACACTTTCAACAGTGAGGCACCCCGAACATATAGCATTATATGCATCAGCTCCGAATCATGTCTTGGGTCTACAGTTGGGATAGCCCGGCTCCCTTGTTTTGGTGCATTACGTTCCGTTATATCGGCTAAGGTAGCGCAAGGAGAACTACTGCGATTGTGTCCAGGTTCTTCCGGATGAGCACCTCAGTAGAGAAAGCCGAAAACTGACCGGCATGATGTGGCGAGAGCTGGTCACTATTCGAGAGGTCTTAAAATCCTTAAAGATTTTTCCGCTTTAGGCGATAATTTGACTCTGTCCGATTTAGGCGTATATAGCGCCCCAATTCGGTCTTCCGGATTCTAGGGGCTTCGCCGAAATTTAAAATTGTAGACTTCTATGGCTAAGTGAAGGTTCTAAATCTGCATAGTCCGATTGCCTTGTTCGCTGCGCCGGACACCTCCTTAAGGGACCGAACATTTGGATAAAGAGTGTCTGGGTTTTCCACGAACACCCCAGTACTAGTTACATGGGGGCGGAAGCCGACGACTGGCCTACTTTCAGAATTTTAAAAACAGCCACACAGAAGGTAATATTTTAAATAACAAAAGCGCTACATAGCGCAAGTAACTTCATCTTTAAATTACAAACATGACAGAAGTGAATTCATTCTAAAATTATGTCCTTGGTACATTCATCGGCCACGCGGCGAGCGCCCTTCATAACGCCATCATAATACATCTCCGGATAGCGATGCAGTTTGCCCTCCGGCAGCCCGTTCTTCACCAGCTTCTCCGCATCCAGCTTGCCCCAATGCACCTTCGCACGGGCAAAGTCCCGGCGGGCACCCTCAATGCAAATGGATCGCTTGATGTCTTCCAGTCGCGGACAGGCATTCACCATACGCTATCAGGCCGAAGTAGTTGGCGGGCAGGGGCTCACCAGGCCACATCCGGACTATGCAATCCTTCATAGCCACTTCGGCCGCCCTGTGGAGTTCGATCAACTGCTTCAGTTGGTCACTCAGAGGCGTTGGATGTTCGGCCCCAGCATACTGGGACCAAAACAACTTCTCCGTTGAGCTCCCCTCCTGAGCACGGTAGAACTCCGCGACATCTGATACTCTGCATGGCAGATCTGGGAATGCCCCTAGAGAGCTCCGGACTCGGGTAAGTAAAAGAAACGCCTCCTCCACATGTTTGCTTTGCATAAAGAATTTCTTACTCGCTGCTATCTTCTTGGCCTCCTGGATTTCCTGTTGTGCCTTCTCGGCTTCGTCCTTGGCGTCTTTTATACTTGAAAGTGCCTTCGTAAGCTCGTCCTCTTTCGCCTTAAGCTCATGCTCCACGGCCTCGAACTTCTTGCCGAGATCTTGAAGCTCTTGTTGTACCTCTCCCACTCTAGCATCTTGCTTTTCGCGCTCCTTGCGTTCCAAGGCCGCCTTGTGTTCGGCCTCGGACAGAGATTTCTTGAGAGACGCCACTTCAGTGGTGGCCTCTCTTACAAAATCATGATGCTTCATCGTTAGAATAACCAATTTTATCTATCCTTCATTATATGAGAGAGGGGAATCATTCACCTTTGCTCTCTTCGAGCTGCATCCTCGTGAGGTCGAGCTCTCCCTGCGCCTGCTCCAAGTCCTGTTTTAGGCCGGCGATCTCGGCCGTACGGACAGCAGCGGCAAGCAGCACATCCTGTTTATTCACATTCAAAACTTATTGTTAGACTCCCGCGGATTATAATTGACCCTCCGTTTGGTTTTTCCTTCCGAACACCAAACAGAGTATCAGGGGCTACTACCTATCGGGTGGTAATTTCACACATTTTTACTACGTACCTCAAAGCCTATCAGGAGGCTGGTGCAGGCTTCGGTTAGTCCGCTCTTGGCGGACGAAACCTTCTGAATCACCGCACTCATAAGAGTACGGTGCTCTTCACCTATGGAAGCGCCACGAAGCGCTTCCAGCAGACAATCCGGTGCCTCGGGCGCAACGGAAGTCCTCGACACAGACGACTCTCCCTCCCTAACGAGGGGCTGCCCGCCTTAGTCCGGAACCGTTGAAGGTTCCGGAATGGTGTTCGGTTGAGATCTCGGCCTACTGTGGCTCTCACCAACACGGTCCGTGGAGATCTTGAACCCCGCATGTCCGACGTCTGGAATGCCGCCTTGGGGCGCCTCCAGAGCCACCTCCCCCCGCTCTGGGAGCCTTTGGGATAATACCTCCTTGTCATCTGCAGGCTGAGGAGTAGTGGCCGTCGGGAGCGAGTTCATCACCGAATCGCTCAAGGACCCATCCGAAGACGACGCCTCTGGATGGGCCCTGGCCGGACTGCATACATGTTCAGCGTTATAACAAAACTATGAAGCAAAACTACGATGGAGTGCGGATACTTACGATCGCACTAGGGGCTTCTTCCTGGGCAGCCACCCCGCCTCGCTATCGGCGGCGGTGGCGGAGTAGTCCGGAAGGGACGCCTTTCCCTTCTTGGACGTCCCAGCCTCCCCCACCGGGGTGACCTTCCTCTTTTTCTCCCCCCCCAATAAGGGGAGGTGGAGTTTATTCTTGTTTCCCCCCGCCTCTGTGGGAGGAATCTGCCTCGCCGTCATTAGACGACGAGGGTATGAGGGCCTTGCGTCGGGGGCCTCTCCTGCCCCCCTGGTCCGCCCTCTCAGGCCCCTCATCCTTTCCAGATGGGGAGGCCTCCTCTTCTTCCTCTTACCCTTCGGGGGAGGAGTGTGCCTCATCGTCTTCGGACGAGGCTTCTGGCACAACCTTACGTCGGAGACCCTTTCGGATCCCCGGGGCCTTCTTATCGGCCTTCTTCTCCGGCCCCTTGAATGGCGCTGGGACCAGCATCTCCGTCAAGAGAGCATTAGCCGGGCTTCCTGGCAGCGGAGCCGGATAGTCAATCTGCTCCGCTGTCTCCAAATAATCCTGAGCGAATATGCACAAGTACTTAAGGCTCCCCCGTAAATATATTGGGAAGAACCGAATCCGGTGGCAGCCTGAGAACTCACCTGACTAGGAGGCCGCACGGTGTGAGCCCGCGGTCCTCGGATATGGGAGGAGGTACTTCGAAGGCCCTGAACAACGCCTTCCACGCGTTTTTGTGCTTCATGTCATAGAGCCTTTGAAGCGTGTGGTGTTCGGCCGGGACGAACTCCCACACATTGAATGCCCACCTTTGGCACGGCAGAATCCGGCGAACGAGCATGACCTGGATCATGTTGAAAAGCTTGATGTTCTTGTCCTTCATGCCCTTGATGCAGTTTATGAGTCCGGTCAGCTATGTAGATTCGCCCCAGGACAGGCCGTTCTGTTCCTAGGAGGTGAGCTGCATGGGTGTTCCGGATCGGAACTCGGGGCCGCCTCCCAGTTTGCGTCGCGCGGCTCGGTGATGTAGAACCACCCCGACTGCCACCCCTTCACGGTTTCCGCAAAGGAGCTGTCCAGCCAGGTGACGTTAGGCATCTTGCCCACCATGGCTCCTCCGCACTCCGCTTGCTGGCCGCTCACGATCTTCGGCTTCACGCAGAAGATTTGTAGCCACAATGTCACATCCTAGCTAGTTCATGCATTAGAGTGTTGCATCATGTCTATTTCTTTCATCAGAAACTTGAAATGGGGATGACAGAACCCCCAGCCCCCTCTGAAACCAACTAGGGTTTACTAAAAATATTTTCATTGAACCTGAAATGCCTTCTAAAATGTCCATCATTTTTGCCTTGGTGCAGAGCCTCTGCCAAAAGTGGTGCACAATTTTCTAGGTCATCCTAAGGTTTTTGAATTAAATCATAAGTATTTGAGTTTGGGCATTTAAATTATATAAATTATTTTAAATGCTCAAATAATCCCAAACTAAAATGTTCCATGCTGGATATATTCCAGTTAGTGGCCATGAGCAGTTTGGTGATTTTTGGAGTTGTCTAGGTATTTTTAGAAAGTCCACAAAGTTACAGAATAAATAGAAAAGATAAATAAAGATAGAGAGAGAGGGAACTAACCTGGCAGCCCAACTAGCCAGCCCATCTAGCCGGCCCAGCCCAGCAGCCGCTCCAGCGAGCTGCTTGCGTTCGCCAGGCGGGCAGGCAGGTGCTCGACGACGGCTCCAGCGCGCGCCACGCAGCTGCCCGCTGCCCTGCTTCCTCCCCTCGCCTCTCTACTGACCGGTATGAGCTCCACGTCGCGCCCCGAACCCCGTGGACACGTCCATTCTCCCCCTGCCTCTCTCCCTCGCTCTCCCACGCCATGGCCGACGCCACCGCAGCCGCACCGTCGCCGTAGTCGCGCTCTCCGTCGTCCTTGCGCCGTGCCGTCATGTCCAGGAGCTCCGCCGCCCTCCTCTTCTTCGAGCTAGCCGAGCCCCAAGCGCTCGCTTTCCCCGAAGCCTCTGCACCGACCTCGCCCGACTCTGCCGCCGCCGGAGATCCCCTTCGACGTCACCGCCGCACCAGCTCGTCCCCGACCGCGCCGTTTGCTTCCTCGAGATCGCCGTGAGCCCAGCTACCTCTCCCCCCTTTCCTTTCTCGCTTCCGAGCCCCGTAGCGACTGCACGAAGCTCACCCGCACGCGCCACCGCGGAGCTCGTTGCCAACGTGACTCCAGCCACCCACTAGCCACACCACCATGTCCAACGCATTCACCGCACTCGCAGGAACCCGTAGCACCTCACCACGAGCCTCGCCGTGTCCCGTAGCTTCGGGTTCTTCATCACCCGAACTCCGGCGACCGCCAAGGTCGTCGCCGGCGCCGTTTCCGGCCACCCCGAGCTCAACCAACGCCACCAAGAGTTGTGGCTTGCTCCCAGCTACACGTAGATGCCCTCCGCGGCTCTTTTGGTCGCCGGAATGCACAAAACCACTCTCGCCGCCGCGTTCGGCCTCGCCGGTGGTTAAACGCCGGCGAGTTGACCCCACTGACCCCTCGTTTGACCACGGGTGAGCCCAGTTTGACCCCCTGGGTCAATGACAGGTGGGGCCCTACCCTGTTATCTAATCAGGATTAGTTTTAATTAATATTTAGTTAAACTAATTACACTGACAAATGGGACCCACTAGTCAGGGTTGACCTGGACTGTTCCGTTGACCGCTGACGTCATCCTGACGTAATGCTGACGCAGTAATTTATTTACTGGAATTATTTTTATACAGGAAATTCCAATAAATACCACAAACTTTAAAAAATCATAGAAATTAATCTGTAACTCCAAATGCAAAGTTTTATATATGAAAAATGATCAAAAAAAATCCAATCTATCCATCTATACTGGTTTCATGCATGTTTAAGCAAGCTAACCTGATGTTCAGTGCAGAACAAGATAAAGCACTTAAAGGGGCCATTTATGAGTTTGAAACTTGAATCTTTGATTCAAAATGGTTCAAACCCATCTGGTCTTAGTTGCATTAGCCTAATACACTCATTTTGCCATGTCTCATGCATGCATCATATTGTTGCATATTGTTTGGTGATGTTGTGTATCGGTGCTCTTTGCGGCAGGATCTGCCCCCGAGGAGTACCACGATTACCCTAGCGAAGATCAATATCAGTGCATCGACCCATCAGGCAAGCAACCAACCATTTGATCATATCAATACAATCCCATGTTCTCGCTTCTGCTCTCTTTTACTGCATTAGGACAACGCGATTCAAACTGCTGAGTGCCACGGTAGTTGAACCCATTTCCTCTGCATGACCTGTCATTGCCACAGTAACTAGATGAAACCCACTAGCATGTGTAGGAGTTGATTGAGCCATATGTATGTGTTGTTCCTACCTTGCTATGCCTGCTATGCTTAGAGTCGTGTCAGGTCTGGTTCATCTGGGTGATGGGCTGGAGTGAAATGATCATGCCGGTAATGAGAGTGATGTGTTGAACACGATTTGGTAAAGGTATCGATGAGAGGCCATGTAGGAGTACATGGTGGCTTGTTTCATTTAAGCCGACCTTAAGCACTGAGATCTGTATGTGTGATTTAAGATTCAGCTACTGCCATGCATTGGGCCCGAAACCAATGGACCCTCTCGGCTTCTTATTCACCCTAGTCCTCTGTCCAGGAGTTGCAAGTAGTGTCTGGTGTTTGTAGCTTCCTGGAGGCCGTGGGCAGTGCTGACCCGTGGGGTGGACTGTGATGCGGTAGGTACGTGGCCGGGTATGCCGAGCACCTGTTAGGTGTCTCGGAACCCTATACACATTGTTCGGGGCCGTATGTGGAAACCTCGGCCAGACTCCCTGCGGATGGAACCTGAATAGGCGATAAACCTGGACTAGAGACTTAGGTGTTTAGGTAGGTCGTGGCCGACACCCACGTTGGGCTTCCGCTTGAAGGTTGCCGAGTACATGTCGTGTAAACGGCGGTAAGTGGTGAGAGCGTGTATGAAGAAGTACACCCCTGCAGGGTTAACACTATCTATTCGAATAGCCACGTCCGCGGTAAAGGACTACTTGGTTGCCTATATAGTTCATAGACAAGTAAATGGATACTACTAAAATCCTCAAGATAAGTGTGAGTGCCGAGGATGGCTCTTCCGTAGGATGACGGAGGTGGATCCTTGGTGGTGTATTGAGTTGGTGTGTAGTGGACTCGTGTGCGCAAAACCATTTCAAGTTCGTGTCTCGTAGGATAGTTTAGCCAAGAGTCAAAGCTGGCTTGCTGCAATAACCCCACCAACCCTTCTTGATAATGTGCATGTATGTAGGATCTGATGTAAGTCTTGCTGAGTACCTTTGTACTCATGTTGCTTTAATTTACATTTTTCAGAAGACGCTGCAACCCCTTCTGATGGGTTCTTCGTAGACGTTGACATCGATGAGTAGACTGAGGCCTAGGTGGTGATCATGTGCTTGTGAAGGACCATGTAGTATAGCCAGGCTTCCCAAGCCTCTTTTATTTTACTAGTTGTCTGTACTCAGACAAGTTACTTCCGCTGTTGGCTTGTATGTCTGTATGACTTGAATGCTGGGTCGTGTGACCCATACTTGTGTGTATGATATGTATGGCTCTCTGAGCCTTTAAATAAAGTACTTGTGTCGTAGAGTCATGTTGTGATGCCTTGTTGTATTTGCACATATCGAGCATATTGTGTGTATGATTGAAATGCTTGGTATGTGTGGGATCTGACTATCTAGTTGTTTATCTTTAGTAGCCTCTCTTACCGGGAAATGTCTCCTAGTGCTTCCTCTGAGCCTTGGTAGCTTGCTACAGCTCCGGATCACTTAGGATGGCCGGCATGTGACCTTCTTCATTCCTGTGTCTGTCCCTTCGGGGAAATGTCACGCGATGGATACTGGAGTCCTGTTAGCCCGCTATAGCCCGGTTTACCGGAGTCCTGCTAGCCCAGTGCTACAGCCCAGATTCACTCGTTGATGACCGACACGTTCGATGCTGGGTCATGGATGCCTGTCCCTGTAAGTTTGTGCCACTTTGGGTTCCCGACTAGCCATGTCAGCCCGGGTTCTTTGTCATATGGATGCTAGCGGCACTATCATATACGTGAGCCGAAAGGCACAAACGGTCCCGGGCCAGGTAAGGTGGCACCCGTGGGAATATTGTGCGTGAGGCCGCAAAGTGATATGATGTGTTACATGCTAGATCGATGTGGCATCGAGTCGGGATCCTGACAGCGTTGGCATCAGAGCCAGACTGCCTGTAGGTTCTCCAAGCCAAACTGGTCGATGTTGAGTCTAGAAATGCTTTAGTTATATGTAGGGGAATTGATTGTGGGATGGAACGTAAGGCTCTTTTTACTCCTTTATCTCATGACATTCTGATCTGAGTCAGTCTATTCTTCCACCGGGGGTTAAGGAATTAGGATCTCTTCTCTCTATCAGGTTCACGTGTTACTAATCAGTAGTACCTTATAGGTTTGATGGATACAAGCCTAGTTCAGTTCTACTACCCCATTAAGTTGCTAAGATGGACCCAGAACCATGATATGATGTTGTTGAGTGTCTATGCAATTCTTTGCAAAATGTCTCAAAATCCTTTTTGAGCATTTACAGCTGTTATGCTGTCCAATTTCTGCTAGAAATTCTAATGTCTTGTGTTATATCATGTTCCAGATGGCTTCCCGTCCTCAGAATCAAGTGGTTCGTTTAACTCGATGCCTTGATGTACCCGACCATACTGCCATGTTGGTCAGGGTAATGACTGAGGCTGGATACCGTTGGTATCCTGAGTACGCGGTCGAAGAGCAATTCCGAGACTTTAATCAAATTCAATATTTTTGCACTGTCAGGATATTTCCATCTTATCCTGGATCTACCGAGCCCCTCCACTGCTCCTATGGACTCGGGGTTACTATTGAGATTGCTGTGCAGGATGCTGCCTACTCTATGATGACCATCATGCGAGTCAGGACTGGTGTGTTTCGGAACTCCGATTTCCGATATATGCCAGCTTCACTCCCGGGAGCACAAGGGTATCTCCAGGCTATCTATGCTGACTCCACTCAGGAGGACTCACTGACCCGCACCACTGCACAGTTGCTTGAAGACAAGGACCGTGAAAATCGGGCCTTGAGACTGGAGCTTTTCAATACCCGTGCTGATCATTGGGCAACTTTGACTCGGTTTGCACCGGCTGTGCAAGCTGGATATATGCATATTCGAGATCTCTATCCTGTGAGATCTGCTCTACCAGACATGCGTGCTGATCATTGGGCCACTTTGACTCGGTTTGTACCGGCTGTGCAAGCTGGATATATGCATATTCGAGATCTCTATCCTGTGAGATCTGCTCTGCCAGACATGATGGATTGGCGTGATGTAGGAGGCATCACCCCACCTCGTGGTCCCCGCAGGCCACCATTTGTTGGTCCAAGACCTCATTCTAGCCCCTATGGTCCACAAGTTCCACGGGACTGTCTGTTTCCGGATGATCACGTTGAGCTTCCAGGCTATGGAGGTGACTTCTATGAAGACTACTACGGAGCTGTCTGAGTTAGTAGTAGTATCACTAGTATCGTATTAGTTGTATCGTCCACCATCCTGCGTGACTCATGGGATATGACTTAGCTTGTACCACCTTCCGGAGGTGTAGAAAAATAATGTATAGGAGCTTGGAATGCCTCCGATGAGATGTAATCTTCCTTTCACCGTAGTAGTACTTTGTTTGGTTTTGTACTAAACCTTGTATGGTGTGTATGACGATGGAATAAAAGAAGCAGTTTCTGTATCTACCATGTCATACGGATGATCATCTTGCATTCCGAGTTATTTCTTACATTCTGCATTTCTATGTTAGAATCTTATCATCCTGGACTAAACCATTGTCTTGTTTTCCCTAGGATGGTCAACACCCGCAACAACCCTGCTCTCCCAGAGCAGGCCGAAGGCAGCAGAGTTGGGGAAACAAACCTGCCTCACCCTCCTTCTCTGGCCGAGGTTATGCTGGAGGCTGAGAGAAACAAGCGGGAGACCAACCGTTTGTTGGAGCGCATCGAGCAAAACATAGCACATCATCAGAGGAATAACTTGGTGTCACTCAGTGACTTCATCAAGTTACATCCACCCACTTTCCACCACTCCGTCGAGCCCCTCGACGCTGATGACTGGCTTCGCAGTATTACTCACAAGCTACGCTCAGCACTCGTAGCTGAGGCTAACAAGGTCACATTTGCTGCATATCATCTTGAAGGCCCCGCCAGTCTCTGGTGGGAGAACTATGGAGCCATGCGCTCAGTGGGCCAGGTCACTACTTGGGCTGAATTCAGCGAGGCTTTCCGTGAACATCACATTCCGGAGGGTCTTATGGACCGTAAACGTGAGGAGTTCTGCAGTTTCATTCAAGGTCGACTCTCTGTGGATGCATACAGTAGGGAGTTCAGTAACCTAGCACGGTATGCAATTGAGGAAGTTTCCACTGATGCCAAGAAGCAAGCAAGGTCCCGCAAGGGACTTAGCCCTGAGCTTCGTCGTGACCTCCGTCTGCATGAGTGCACATCTTTCTAGAAGCTTGTAAACAAAGCCATCAGTGCTGAGTCCGGTCAGACTGATTATGAAGCAACACGCAAGCATGGGCGTGACTTTGGTTCCTCATCTGGTGCTGTTCCTCAAAAGCGCCGCGTGTGGGTGCCTAACACCGCCCTGCCACCCAGGTTCACACTGAGGCCATCCTATCAGGCGCCTCGCCCCGCTCAACAGTTTGCACCAGCCAAGCCCTATGGTGGTCCAACCAACAATGCTCCTCCACGCACCAGCTCTGTGACATGCTTCAAGTGTGGGGAATCGGGCCACTACTTGCGCGAGTGTCCCCAGACCAACCCCAACCAATCTGGAAAAGATGTTGGCCATGGCAAGCCGACAGGGAAAGTGTTCTACGCCAAGCCGGCCACCGCTGCACGTGGCCATGTCAACTGTATCTCTGCTGAAGAAGCTCAGGGGGATCCCAACGTCGTTCTCGGTACGCTCCTTGTTAATTGCCACCCGGCATCTGTTCTTTTCGATACTGGAGCATCTCATTCATTCATATCCAAAAATTATGCTCGTTTGCATAACACCGCATTCTGCGACATGCCGTCCACTATGGAAATTTCTACTCCTGGTTCTAGATGGCAAACCTCTAGAGTAAGCCATGGAAATGAAATCCAAGTCGACAAACTTGTTTTTCTCGCGTCATTGATAGCTCTCAAATCTTTGGATATTAATATCATCTTGGGTATGGACTGGATGTCAGCCCATCATGCCAAGATTGATTGCTTCTCTAGGACTGTTCAACTCACACATCCTTCGGGGAAGATAGTCAATGTCTTGACCCGAGTAGCCAAGCGACAGCTATATTTTCTTAACGCCAGTCCTTTGCCAGACCTCGAAGACGTTCTGGTAGTCTGTGACTTTCCGGATGTCTTTCCAGAAGAATTACCAGGTGTTCCACCTGACAGAGATGTCGAGTTCGTAATAGATCTCATTCCAGGAACTGTCCCAATTTCTAGAAGACCCTATAAGATGGCACCACTAGAACTAGCCGAGCTTAAGAAACAACTCGATGAGTCCTTGAAAAAGGGTTTCATCCGTCCTAGTTCGTCTCCATGCGCTTGTCCCGTCCTCTTCGTCAAGAAGAAGGATGGTACGGATCGGATGGTTGTGGATTATCGACCAGTTAACCTGGTCACAATCAAGAACAAGTATCCGCTCCCCAGGATCAACGATCTGTATGATCAGCTCGCTGGATCCTCTGTCTTCTCCAAAATGGATTTGAGGTTGGGCTACCATCAAATCAAAATCAGGAACGGGGACATTCCTAAAACAACCTTTGTTACTCGTTATGGCCAATACGAGTACACCGTCCTGTCCTTCGGTTTAACCAATGCTCCAGCCACTTTCTCTCGCTTAATGAACTCAATCTTCATGGAGTATTTGGCTAAATTCGTTGTGGTTTACCTCGATGATATACTCATCTACTCCAAGAACGAGGAAGAACATGCCGAGCATCTAAGGCTAGAGTTGATGAAACTTCGAGAGCATCACCTTTATGCCAAATTCTCTAAATGCGAATTTTGGTTACCAGAAGTGACCTATCTAGGACATGTAATCTCTGGCAAGGGTATTGCTGTCAATCCCGAGCGAGTTCAAGCCGTCCTTAATTGGACTCCACCTGAATCGGTCAATCAAGTTCAGAGTTTCCTTGGCTTAGCGAGCTATTGTCGCCGCTTTGTCGAGAACTTCTCCAAGGTTGCTAAACCTGAACTCCTCAAGAAAGATAAAAAGTTCGAGTGGACTCCACAATGTGAGCACAGATTTCAGGAACTGAAAAGACGCCTGACATCTTCTCCCGTACCACCAGATTTTTCTAAGGACTTTGTTATCTAGTGCGACGCCTCGCGACAAGGACTAGGTTGCATTCTTATGCAAGATCGTCACGTAATTGCTTATGCTTCACGGCAATTGCTCCCACATGAGGAGAATTATCCTACTCATGATCTAGAGCTTGCAGCTGTAGTCCATGCACTCAAAACCTGGCGACATTACCTCCTCGGTAATCGTTGCAAAATCTTCATAGATCACCAAAGTCTGAAGTATATATTCACCCAACCGGATTTGAATCTCAGGCAAAGACGTTGGGTCGAGTTGATCACAGATTTCGACTTAGGAATAACTTACACCCCAGGAAAGGCCAATGTCATGGCTGATGCACTAAGTCGTAAATCTTATTGTAACAATCTGATGTTACAACAAAGTCAACTGCTTCTACATGAGGAATTTCGGAAGCTTAACCTTCACATCGTTCCTCAAGGATTCCTTTCCACCTTGGTGGCAAAACCTACCCTTACGGATCACTTAGGCTGGCCGGCATGTGTCCTTCTTCGTTCCTGTGTCTGTCCCTTCGGGGAAATGTCACGCGATGGATACCGGAGTCCTGTTAGCACGCTACAGACCGGTTTACCGGAGTCCTGCTAGCCCAGTGCTACAGCCCAGATTCACTCGTTGATGACCGACACGTTCGATGCTGGGTCATGGATGCCTGTCCCTGTAAGTTTGTGCCACTTTGGGTTCACGACTAGCCATGTCAGCCCGGGTTCTTTGTCATATGGATGCTAGCGGCACTATCATATATGTGAGCCAAAAGGTGCAAACGGTCCCGGGCCAGGTAAGGTGGCACCCGTGGGAATACCGTGCGTGAGGCCGCAAAGTGATATGATGTGTTACATGCTAGATCAATGTGGCATCGAGTCGGGGTCCTGACAGCGTGGTGCACAATTTTCTAGGTCATCCTAAGGTTTTTGAATTAAATCATAAGTATTTGAGTTTGGGCATTTAAATTATATAAATTATTTTAAATGCTCAAATAATCCCAAACTAAAATGTTCCATGCTGGATATATTCCAGTTAGTGGCCATGAGCAGTTTGGTGATTTTTGGAGTTGTCTAGGTATTTTTAGAAAGTCCATAAATTTACAGAATAAATGGAAAAGATAAATAAAGATAGAGAGAGAGGGAATTAACCTGGCAGCCCAACTAGCCAGCCCATCTACCCGGCCCAGCCCAGCAGCCGCTCCAGCGAGCTGCTTGCCTTCGCCAGGCAGGCAGTCAGGTGCTCAACGGCGGCTCCAGCACGCGCCACGCAGCTGCCCGCCGCCCTGCTTCCTCCCCTCGCCTCTCTGCTGACCGGTATGAGATGCACGTCGCGCCCTGAACCCCGTGGACACGTCCATTCTCCCCCTGCCTCTCTCCCTCGCTCTCCCATGCCATGGCCGACGCCACCGCAGCCGCACCGTTGCTATAGTCGTGCTCTCCGTCGTCCTTGCGCCATGCCGTCGTGTCCAGGAGCTCCACCGCCCTCCTCTTCTTCGAGCTAGCCGAGCCCGAGCGCTCGCTTGCCCCGAAGCCTCTGCACCTGCCTCGCCCGACTCCGCCGTCGCCGGAGATCCCCTTCGACGTCACCGCCGCACCAGCTCGTCCCCGACCGCGCCATTTGCTTCCTCGAGATCGCCATGAGCCCAGCTACCTCTCCCCCCTTTCCTTTCTCGCTTCCGAGCCCCATAGCGACTGCATGAAGCTCACCCGCACGCGCCGCCGCGGAGCTCGTCGCCAACGTGACTCCGGCCACCCACTGGCCACACCACCATGTCCAACGCACTCACCGCACTCGCAGGAACCCGTAGCACCTCACCACGAGCCTCGCCGTGTCCCGTAGCTTCGGGTTCTTCATCACCCGAACTCCGGCGACCGCCAAGGTCTTCACCGGCGCCGTTTCCGGCCACCCCGAGCTCAACCAACGCCACCAAGAGCTGCGGCTTGCTCCCAGCTACACGTAGATGCCCTCCGCGGCTCTTTTGGTCCGGAATGCACAAAACCACTCTCGCCGCCGCGTTCGACCCCGCTGACCCCTCGTTTGACCACGAGTGGGCCCAGTTTGACCCCCTGGGTCAATGACAGGTGGGGCCCAGCCCTGTTATCTAATCAGGATTAGTTTTAATTAATATTTAGTTAAACTAATTACACTTACACACAGGAACCACTAGTCAGGGTTGACCTGGACTGTTCCGTTGACCGCTGATGTCATCCTGACGTAATGCTGACGCAGTAATTTATTTACTGGAGTTATTTTTATACAGGAAATTCCAGTAAATACCACAAACTTTAAAAAATCATAGAAATTAATCTGTAACTCCAAATGCAAAGTTTTATGTATGAAAAATGATCAGAAAAATCCAATCTATCCATCTGTACTGGTTTCATGCATGTTTAAGCAAGCTAACCTGATGTTTAGTGCAGAACAAGATAAAGCACTTAAAGGGGCCATTTATGAGTTTGAAACTTGAATCTTTGATTCAAAATGGTTCAAACCCATCTGGTCTTAGTTGCATTAGCCTAATACACTCATTTTGCCATGCCTCATTTATGCGTCATATTGTTGCATATTGTTTGGTGATGTTGTGTATCGGTGCTCTTTGCGGCAGGATCTGCCCCCGAGGAGTACCACGATTACCCTAGCGAAGATCAATATGAGTGCATCGACCCATCAGGCAAGCAACCAACCATTTGATCATATCTATACAATCCCATGTTCTCGCTTCTGCTCTCTTTTACTGCATTAAGACAACGCGATTCAAACTACTGAGTGCTACGGTAGTTGAACCCATTTCCTCTGCATGACCTGTCATTGCCACAGTAACTAGATGAAACCCACTAGCATGTGTAGGAGTTGATTGAGCCATATGTATGTGTTGTTCCTACCTTTCTATGCCTGCTATGCTTAGAGTTGTGTCAGGTCTGGTTCATCTGGGTGATGGGCTGGAGTGAAATGATCATGCCGGTAATGAGAGTGATGTGTTGAACATGATTTGGAAAAGGTATCGATGAGAGGCTATGTAGGAGTACATGGCGGGTTGTTTCATTGAAGCTGACCTTAAGCACTGAGATCTGTATGTGTGATTTAAGATTCAGCTACTACCGTGCATTGGGCCCGAAACCAATGGACCCTCTCGGCTTCTTATTCACCCTAGTCCTCTGTCCAGGAGTTGCAAGTAGTTTCTGGTGTTTGTAGCTTACTGGAGGTCGTGGGCAGCGCTGACCCGCGGGGTGGGCTGTGATGCGGTAGGTACGTGGCCGGGTATGCCGGGCACCCGTTAGGTGTCTCGGAACCCTGTACACCTCGTTCGGGGCCGTATGTGGAAACCTCGGCCGCACTCCCTACGGATGGAACCTGAATAGGCGATAAACCTGGACTAGAGACTTAGGTGTTTAGGTAGGTCGTGGCCGACACCCACGTTGGGCTTCCGCTTGAAGGTTTCCGAGTACATGTCGTGTAAACGGCAGTAAGTGGTGAGAGACTGTATGAAGAAGTACACCCCTGTAGGGTTAACATTATCTATTCGAATAGCCGCGTCCGCGGTAAAGGACTACTTGGTTGCCTATACAGTTCATAGACAAGTAAATGGATACTACTAAAATCCTCAAGATAAGCATGAGTGCCGAGGATGGCTCTTCCATAGGATGACGGAGGTGGATCCTCGGTGGTGTATTGAGTTGGTGTGTAGTGGACTCGTGTGCGCAAAACCATTTCAAGTTGGTGTCTCGTAGGATAGTTTAGCCAAGAGTCAAAGCTGGCTTGCTGCAATAACCCCACCAACCCTTCTTGATAATGTGCATGTATGTAGGATCTGATGTAAGTCTTGCTGAGTACCTTTGTACTCATGTTGCTTTAATTTACATTTTTCAGAAGACGCTGCAACCCCTTCTGATGGGTTCTTCGTAGACGTTGACATCGATGAGTAGATTGAGGCCCAGGTGGTGATCCTGTGGTTGTGAAGGACCATGTAGTATAGCCAGGCTTCCCAAGCCTCTTTTATTTTACTAGTTGTCTGTACTCATACAAGTTACTTGCACTGTTGGCTTGTATGTCTGTATGACTTGAATGCTGGGTCGTGTGACCCGTACTTGTGTTTATGATATGTATGGCTCTCTGAGCCTTTAAATAAAGTACTTGTGTCGTAGAGTCATGTTGTGATGCCTTGTTGTATTTGCACATATCGAGCATATTGTGTGTATGATTGAAATGCTTGGTATGTGTGGGATCTGACTATCTAGTTGTTTATCTTTAGTAGCCTCTCTTACCGGGAAATGTCTCCTAGTGCTTCCACTGAGCCTTGGTAGCTTGCTACTGCTCCGAATCACTTAGGCTGGCCGGCATGTGTCCTTCTTCATTCCTGTGTCTGTACCTTCGGGGAAATGTCATGTGATGGATACCGGAGTCCTGTTAGCCCACTACAGCCCGGTTCACCGGAGTCCTGCTAGCCCAGTGCTACAGCCCGGATTCACTCGTTGATGACCGACACGTTCGATGCTGGGTCATGGATTCCTGTCCCTGTAAGTTTGTGCCACTTTGGGTTCACGACTAGCCATGTCAGCCCAGGTTCTTTGTCATATGGATGCTAGCGGCACTATCATATACGTGAGCCAAAAGGCGCAAACGGTCCCGGGCCAGGTAAGGTGGCACCCGTGGGAATACCGTGCGTGAGGCCGCAAAGTGATATGATGTGTTACATGCTAGATCGATGTGGCATCGAATCGGGGTCCTTACACACAAGCTGAAATGAGGCTTGATGCGGAGGAAGGCCTCGCATACGACGATGAACGCCGAGATGTTGAGGACGAAGTTTGGGGCTAGATCATGGAAATCTAGCCCGTAGTAGAACATGAGCCTGCGGACGAAGGGGTGAAGTGGAAACCCTAGTCCACGGACGAAGTGGGCGAGAAACACGACCCTCTCATGGGGTCCTGGAGTTGGAATAACCTGCCCGTCGTCTGGTAGCCGGTGCGCTACGTCTACGGCCAAGTATCCGGCCGCCCGAAGATTCGCGATATTATTCTCCTTCACGGTGGAAGCCACCCAATTACCTCCTGCTCCAGACATGTTTAACTGTGCGGAGAAGACTTGGACAAGGGCGCTGGAGCTCGAGGGGGCAAGAGTGGGCAAAGGAGGAGGAAGGCGCGGGTAAAAGGGGGAACTCTTATCCCTTTATAGAGGCGATGGAAGCAGTGCGCCTCCCCACTATCCCGCTGAGAATCTCTTACTTCCCAAGCGCCACGATTGATGGCACGAGGGGATTACCCATACTCGTATTGATGAGAATCCCGTGATAAGGGGACATGATCTCTTCTTTGACAAGACGTGTCAAGGAAACCGCCTCGCAATACACGGTGTGGCTGGTGGTGGGAAAACGGTTTGAATAATGACCTGACCGTAATCACATATCAGGTCGTCTAAGAAGTTGTCAGCTGAAGTATCATTCTCTCTACGGTGGTATGTGAAGATCATTTTGCAGATCCGGACATAGTCTATGTGTTCGATAATTACCTTGGAGTATTCGAAGAAGGAACCCGCCTTGCAATGCCGAAGACAAGACTGCACGCCGGACTCATCGTCATTGAAGCCTGGTTCAGGGGCTACTAAGGGAGTCCTGGATTAAGGGGGTATCCGGACAGCCGGACTATATACATCGTCCGGACTATTGAAGCGTGAAGGTACAAGACTCAAGACGGCGGCCCGTGTCTGGATGGGACTCTCCTTTGCGTGGAAGACAAGCTTGGCGATCCAGATATTATATTTCCTTCCTTGTAACCGACTCCATGTAAACCCTAGCCCTCTCTGGTGTCTATATAAACCTGAGAGGATGGTCCTTAGAAGGCCGATCACAACTACAATCATACCATCATAGGCTAGATCTTAGGGTTTAGCCTCTACGATCTCGTGGTAGATCTACTCTTGTACTACTCATATCTTCAATATTAATCAAGTAGGAAGTAGGGTTTTACCTCCATCGAGAGGGCCCGAACCTGGGTAAACATTGTGTCCCTTGCTTCTTGTTACCATCAACCTAAGACGCACAGATTGGGACCCCCTACCCGAGATCCGCCGGTTTTGACACCGATAGGTGCCGCGGCAAAAAAACAATCAGCACTCCAAAATAGATTATTTTTTTGCCACGACTTCCATGAATGTCATTCCCTAATGAAACTTTCCAAGCACTTAGAACATTTGTCGTACTTTGCCACCATATTTTCTTGATTTTTTTTAATTTTTTAGAGTTTACTATTCATGGTGGTATCAAAAGAGCTGAAACTCGGATGTGCACTTTCCAAGACTTTTTTCATGAATGCAAATGACACTGACATATAGGTGATGTTTTTCTGAACATTTTCGTATCTTATTTGCATTTTTTTGATTTAGTATGAATTAGTTATGAAGTTTTCAAAATGACGCTCAAACGGTCAAAGGGCAAAAGCATAAGAGGAGCAAAGTGACTTGGACAGAACCGGTGACTTTTGGGAATTAGGGGTAAAACATACGAGTGGGACACAGCTAGGGGCATCTATCTATCTATCTATCTATCTATCTATACCTATACTAATTACGGACTCCCAAGAAATTCTCACATTAATCAGTAATTAAGAACCGTTAATCTCGTGGGATCGAATTATTACGGTGTGGATCACTCCATATAAAAAAACGCCATCTATGGAGATCCATCTATAACCGTTGGAGAAAATATTCCTAAAGTCCTCTATTTATCTCCTTCCTCCTGTCATGAAGTCACGTTTTGCACACCCCTAAAAAAATTCACGTTTTCCTAGCTCAAAAAAAGGGAGTCGTCCTCTCTTTATCTCCTTCCTCCTCTTCGTCTCTTTATCTCCTTCCTCTCAGGAAAGACATCTCCTCTCCCCCAAAAAAAGAAAACCATCTCCCTGCCACCTCTTTCGATCTCGCTGCCATCCCTGTTCCCTAACCCTCCGATTAACTCTGTTGCCTCTGCTCAAGGAGGACTGATCAGATCGAGGTTGGTAGCCTAGGGCAGAATTGCATCAAAGGACTAATGGCCATCAAACACACAGTTATGAGTCACGCCATCAATTAAATCAACCATGCCGCAGTGCCGTAGCGGTAGACCGTTGCACCATGCTGAGACGAAGGCTTAGGCCTGAGACAGTAGCAACTTCGGAGGCCTTAGCGCTATGGATGTCATGGGAATGGAGGCGACATGCAAAGCTGCCAGAATTGCCAGATTGGATAACGAGGAAAATTGGAAGCTTTATAAAAACATGTTGAGGTATGCAAACATATGTTATACACAATATAGTAATTTTGACTTTGAATACCATGACAGATGGATGCATATATATATATAATATCAGGGTGGTTTTTCTCACCACGAGCGGCATGGAAAATACATCCCAATGCTTCTCATGATACTGACCAACCTTGCTCTGCATCTTGGTTGATATTTAGATTCTTCTTCTCAAGAGTAACGAACAGCAAGATGTTAGAATTAGGCCCAAGACATCTGCCTTCCAGATCGCAGTATAGGAATTCTAATCCTACTAATAGTTGCCAAGCAGAACGAGGGTCCAGGGTTCCGGATCGCAGTATAGGAATTCTAATCCTACTAATAGTTGCCAAGCAGAACGAGAGTCCATGGTTGTTGTGCGCCCAATGACTGTAACGACGAGGGTATACATCTTTCAAACGACAGATCGATAGATGGAACGCGTCCCTAACAATTTGGGAGCGATAACCTGGGAACGATAAGACAGGTCGAGGAACACGGCACTCCATAGAATTTGGAGGGGCATAAGGAAAGCTAAATCAGCGTGAAAGTTTCAAAAATGATATAGTCGATTGATTCCATTGTACTGAGGTAGCATATCGCTGATTAGATGGCTTGATCGTAGGTGCAGCAGCCTTTAACTACGTTGGCTATACATGTCAGCCCTTTAACTATGTTGCCATCTGATTTAGCATATCGCTGATTAGATGGCTTGATTGTAGGTGCAGCAGCCTTTAACTATGTTGGCTATACATGGCAGCCC
The DNA here is from genome assembly GCF_002162155.2 of Triticum dicoccoides. Classification (NCBI taxonomy): domain Eukaryota; kingdom Viridiplantae; phylum Streptophyta; class Magnoliopsida; order Poales; family Poaceae; genus Triticum; species Triticum dicoccoides. The sequence continues at coordinate 70,851,171 of NC_041383.1, forward strand.
TTTAACTACGTTGCCATCCATGGCATCCTGCAAAATATTCAAAGGAAGTTCTAAGGGGCAACATCAAAATGTCTAACAATGAAGTTCTCACAGCTCAATGCAACAATGACTAGAGGGAGCTGTCGTCTGGTTCAGCACTTCAATTCGACGTCCGCAACAATGCTGCCGCCCACCGCCAAGGCGGGGCTGTGAGCCATTGGGAACCACATTCACCCTGGTGCAAGACTGATGCCATGGACTCTTGGTAAGTCTCGACATCTCCGTGAATCAATCTTTTAATCCAGTTGCCGATGATGAGTTGGGTCGAGATACAATGTTTGGGGTAGCTGAATTGGGTCTGTGAACATAGGGTTCCAGGGTCACGTTCCCACCATTGTTTCGTGCCGTTCCCTGCGTTGTCCCCGAAACCTGATCCGGGTCGACGTTCCCGGTACACAGGAATTGGCACCATTCCCATTTGCTATTGGGTTATATAATCATGTACTACATGGCAACAATCCCGTCAGAAATTCAGTGAAAAACAAGGCACTAGGTCGGGCATCGACCAGCATTATGCGTGTGTTTTATATGTTTGCGGCAGGCGATAATCGATTAGCGCGTGCCTCGAGTGCATGCACGTCTAGACGTGGAATCAACCAGGCATTACATGTGCGTTTTATGTGTTTGCAGAAGTGGAGAATTTATTAGAGTGAGGCTCGAGTACATGGATGTCTAGGGAACAATCCAATCAAGGTTCTGCCATCAGCCAAAAGAACCGGCAAAGAACTACTTGGTGAGTTGTACTTTGTGTTTTGAGGACCATCGGTAGATCATGCATGCACCAACGAGTACAGCTGTGTCATGTATTTCAACAAAGGTAACTTAAGCTTCTCACTTGACCAGCTCTGACACCTAGCCTTTTGTTTCTCAATTATCTACTTTGATCATTAATTTTATGTGAACATCCGAACACAAATCTGTCAAATATTTATACGTGCATAAGAAGAAATAGTGACACTATTGCCACACAATATTAAACCTTGATATGGATGATGTATGACTAAATACTTTCTGAAACATTGGAAAAGGGAAATATTCTGTGAGACCTATTTATCGTGAAAGGTGTGAAAACCACATTGATTATTGGTGCCAGTGGCTTCGGTTCTTACCTTGATTTATGAACACGTTTCATTCTGATGGCCTGTTAATTTTGGCGGGACAATGAAACAAATAGATGTACAGATATGGTATGTGCTTACAATTCATTTTGGCCGAGAGAACATTTCATAGTACAATATTATAATGGTCAAAATTAAATTTATTGAGCCATAAAAGAAAACAAATTGAACAATAAATATTAGAGTGTAAACATAAATATTCTTGCCAAATTTGTTTCTTATGTATCTCCTAGACTGAACATAATAGTTTTAGATCTGCCTTCGTGCATATCAGATCACTGGATTCAGTTAATTAGTTCTCTGCTGCTGCAATGATATATTAGGGTGCAGATTTTGTAGATTTCTGCAGGTTCTATCGACCATATCTGTACATCTATATGTTTTATTGTCCATGCGAAAATTAACAGGCTATCACAACAAAACGTGTTCATAAATCAAGATAAGAACTTAAGCCAAGTTACAGGACAATGGAAGGTCCCCAATCCTCAAGTTTCTCTTTTTTTTCACTTCAGATTAATCTCAGTTCAACTAAATTGTTCCTCTTGAAGTCACATGAGCTATCGAGAAGTCAATATAGTTCATTTGCATAATAGTTTGGGGGATCCATTAATTTACATGATAGATCACAACTACATACGTCTGACAGCAGGGGAAACAAATTGTATGGTGTTCAATGTGTCAATATGCTAGATATCCCTCCACTGCATCCTCTCCAGGCCATCGATTAATTGAGACTATGACTGCCGTGGCCAATGGCCAATACATACTGCACTGTAGGCTGCATGTGCAACACTTCCCTAGCATTCATGTGTATTCTCACGTTTTCTGCTTCTTCTGCAGACTTTCCTTCATCCGAGCGCAGGCGTGCTACCACCTTGACATGGTGCCAAGCTTTGCTTGCAACTACCTTGGTCACTCCTGCCGCAAATCATATCAACTGCACCAATCCTATGTAGCAGGCACATATTCTATGCTTCTTTTGATGGCATTGTGTCGTTTAGCAAAATTGAGTCACATGCCCATCCAATCATTATGCGACTGAATTTTATTCAAGATTTTTATGTGAAGAAATGCCTCTCTTGCATTCGTTTTATCTCTGCTGCTTTGGTTACCATCATGTGTTGACTAGCAATGATGGAGCACCCTGTCCAGCTGATCATCCAGTTACTAACTTTTTCAGCAGTGGTCTTTACGGCACAAGATTCTTACTTGAGACAAATAGAAATACTACGAGTTGCTTCAGGTTTTGCATGCTTCCTAGGCATTGTATTGGTCGGATTTAGATGTTAGGGCGCCAATTTGATTTGAGAAAGCAACAGTGTATGCCGTGAATCATGCAAGTCCTCGGACATATGGAGGTTTGTCTTACTACGCCATACTTAGGGTATTTGATGTACATTAATTACATTGTGTTAGCATTACATCTTCCAATATACTATGTTTGTGTCTATGGGAAGGCAATTAGTTGCCAATTTTGTATGTGGATAACCAGTATCTCAGGTGATAGATCTTATTTATGTGTCACTATTTTACTTTAGTAGCGCACTCTCTTTTGCTATAGCGGTTTGTTGCATGGCTAATATTTTTTATCCCTAAAATATCTCTGTTGTCTAAGGCTCCTGCCTCAATGGAAACTTTTATGAAACCAAGGTAGCCCATTTCATCCCGGTGAAAACAACTTATACAAGTGCTCAGTTGGCGAAGATATACATGACCAGGATTGTATGTCTGCATGGAGTTCCGAGGACCATTGTATCAGATACAGGAACACAGTTTACTTCAAAGTTTTGGAATCAGTTGCATGAAACTTCGGGTACCTGGCTAGAGTTCAGTACAACCTTTCATCCACAAATAGATGGACAGACCAAGAGAGTCAATCAGATTCTAGAGGACATGTTGACATCTTGTGCGCTAGATGATGGATCTGTTGGGGAACGTAGTAATTTCAAAAAAATTCCTACGTACACGCAAGATCATGGTGATGGCATAGCAACGAGAGGGGAGAGTGTTGTCCACGTACCCTCGTAGACCGAAAGTGGAAGCGTTATAACAACGCGGTTGATGTAGTCGTACGTCTTCACGATCCGACCGATCCAAGTACCGAACGTACGGCACCTCCGAGTTCAGCACACGTTCAGCTCGATGACGATCCCCGGGCTCCGATCCAGCAAAGCTTCGGGGATGAGTTCCGTCAGCATGACGGCGTGGTGACGATGATGATGCTCTACCGGCGCAGGGCTTCGCCTAAACTCCGCGACGATATGACCGAGGTGGAATGGTGGAGGGGGGCACCGCACACGGTTAAGGAACGATCCGTAGATCAACTTGTGTGTTGTGGGGTGCCCCCCTGCCCCTGTATATAAAGGAGCAAGGGGGAGGGGGCGGCCGGCCAAGGGAGGGCGCGCCAGGGAGGAGTCCTACTCCCACCGGGAGTAGGACTCCCTCCTTTCCTAGTCCAACTAGGAGACCTTCCATGTAGTAGGAGTAGGAGAGAAGGAAAGGGAAGAGAGAAGGGAAGGAAGGAGGGGGTGCGGCCCCTCCCCTTAGTCCAATTCGGACTAGGCCTTGGGGGGGGGGCGCACGGCCTGCCCTAGGCAGCCCCTCTCTCTTTCCCGTATGGCCCAATAAGGCCCAATACTTCTCCCGGCGAATTCCCGTAACTCTCCGGTACTCCGAAAAATACCCGAATCACTCGGAACCTTTCCGAACTCCGAATATAGTCGTCCAATATATCGATCTTTACGTCTCGACCATTTCGAGACTCCTCGTCATGTCCCCGATCTCATCCGGGACTCCGAACTCCTTCGGTACATCAAAACTCATAATAAAACTGTCATCATAACGTTAAGCGTGCGGACCCTACGGGTTCGAGAACTATGTAGACATGACCTAGAACTATTCTCGGTCAATAACCAATAGCGGAACCTGGATGCCCATATTGGTTCCTACATATTCTACGAAGATCTTTATCGGTCAAACCACATAACAACATACGTTGTTCCCTTTGTCATCGGTATGTTACTTGCCCGAGATTCGATCGTCGGTATCCAATACCTAGTTCAATCTCGTTACCGGCAAGTCTCTTTACTCGTTACGTAATGCATCATTCCGTAACTAACTCATTAGCTACATTGCTTGCAAGGCTTATAGTGATGTGCATTACCGAGAGGGCCCACAGATACCTCTCCGACAACCGGAGTGACAAAACCTAATCTCGAAACACGCCAACTCAAAATGTACCTTCGGAGACACCTGTAGTACTCCTTTATAATCACCTAGTTACGTTGTGACGTTTGGTAGTACCCAAAGTGTTCCTCCGGTAAATGGGAGTTGCATAATCTCATAGTTACAGGAACATGTATAAGTCATGAAGAAAGCAATAGCAATATACTAAACGATCAAGTGCTATGCTAACGGAATGGGTCATGTCAACCACATCATTCTCCTAATGATGTGATCCCGTTAATCAAATGAAAACACATGTCTATGGTTAGGAAACCTAACCATCTTTGATTAATGAGCTAGTCAAGTAGAGGCATACTAGTGACTATATGTTTGTCTATGTATTCACACATGTATCATGTTTCCGGTTAATACAATTCTAGCATGAATAATAAAAATTTATCATGATATGAGGAAATAAATAATAACTTTATTATTTCCTCTAGGGCATATTTCCTTCAGTCTCCCACTTGCACTAGAGTCAGTAATCTAGTTCACATTTCCATGTGATTTAACACCAATATTCATATATGTATATGATTAACACCCATAGTTCACATTGTCATGTGACCAACACCCAAAGGGTTTACTAAAGTCAATAATCTAGTTCACATTGCTATGTGATTAACACCCAAAGAGTACTAAGGTATGATCATGTTTTGCTCGTGAGAGAAGTTTAGTCTCCGGGTCTGTCATATTCAGAGCCATATGTATTTTGCAAATATTCTATGTCCACAATGCTCTGCACGGAGCTACTCTAGCTAATTGCTCCCACTTTCAATATGTATCCAGATTGAGACTTAGAGTCATCTGGATTGGTGTAAAAGCTTGCATCATTGTAACTTTTTACGACGGGCTCTTTTATCACCTCCATAATAGAGAAACATCTCCTTATTCTACTAAGGATAATTTTGACCAATGTCCAGTGATCTACTCCTAGATCACTATTGTACTCCCTTGCCAAACCAGGGCAGAGTATACAATAGGTCTGGTCCATAGCATGGCATACTTTTATAGAACCTATGACTGATGCATAGGGAATGACTTTCATTCTCTTTCTATTTTCTGCCGTGGTCGGGTCTTGAGTCTTACTCAATTTCACACCTTTGTAACACAGGCAAGAACTCTTTCTTTGACTGTTCCATTTTGAACTATTTCAAAATCTTGACAAGGTATGTACTTATTGAAAAACTTATCAAGCGTCTTGATCTATCTCAATAGATCTTGATGCTCAATATGTAAGCAGCTTCACCGAGGTCTTTCATTTAAAAACCTTTTATTCAAGTATCCTTTTATGCTATCCAGAAATTCTATATCATTTCCAATCAACAATATGTCTTGCACATATAATATCAGAAATGCTACAATGCTCCCACTCACTTTCTTGTAAATACATGCCTTTCCAAAAGTCTGTATAAAACCATATGCTTTGATCAACTCATCAAAGCGTATATTCCAACTCTGAGATGCTTGCACCAGTCCATTGATGGATCGTTGGAGCTTGCACACTTTGTTAGCATCTTTAGGATTTACAAAAACTTTTTGGTTGCATCATATACAACTCTTCTTTAATAAATCCATTAAGGAATGCAGTTTTGACATCCATTTGCCAGATTTCATAAAATGTGGCAATTGCTAATATGATTCAGACAAACTTAAGCTTCGATACGAGTGAGAAAATCTCATCGTATTCAACACCTTGAACTTGTTGAAAACATTTCGCAACAAGTCGAGCTTAGTAGATAGTAACACTACTATCAATGTCCGTCTTCCTCTTGAAGATCCATTTATTTAACATGGCTTGCTGATCATCGAGCAAGTCAATCAAAGTCCATACTTTGTTCTCATACATGGATCATATCTCAGATTTTATGGCCTCGAGCCATTTCGCGGAATCTGGGCTCATCATCGCTTCCTCATAGTTCATAGGTTCATCATGGTCTAGTAACATGACTTCCAGAACATGATTACCGTACCACTTTGGTGCGGATCTTACTCTGGTAGACCTACGAGGTTCAGTAGAAACTTGATCTGAAGTTTCATGACCAATATAATTAACTTTCTCACTAATTGGTGTAGGAATCACTGGAACTGATTTCTGTGATGAACTACTTTCCAATAAGGGAGAAGGTACAATTACCTCATCAAGTTCTACTTTCCTCCCTCTCACTTTTTTCGAGAGAAACTTCTTCTCTAGAAAGGATCCATCATAGCAACGAATAACTTGCCTCCGGATCTGTGATAGAAGGTGTACCCAATAGTTACCTTTGGGTATTCTATGAAGACGCACTTCTCCGATTTGGGTTCGAGCTTATCAGGTTGAAACTTTTTCACATAAGCATCGCAGCCCCAAACTTTAAGAAACGACAATTTTGGTTTCTTGCTAAACCACAGTTCATAAGGCGTCGTCTCAACGGATTTTGATGGTGCCCTATTTAAAATGAATGCAACTGTCTCTAATGCATAATCCCAAAACGATAGTGGTAAACCGATAAGAGATACCATAGATTGCACTATATCCAATAAAGTACGGTTATGACGTTCGGACACACCATTAAGCTGTGGTGTTCCAGGTGGCATGAGTTTGTGAAACTATTCCACATTGTTTTAATTGAAGACCAAACTCGTAACTCAAATATTCTCCTCCACGATCAGATCGTAGAAACTTTATTTTCTTGTTACGATGATTCTCCACTTCACTCTGAAATTCTTTGAACTTTTCAAATGTTTCAGACTTGTGTTTCATTAAGAAGATATACTCATATCTGCTCAAATCATCTCGTGAAGGTCAGAAAATAACGATACCCGCCACGAGCATAAATACTCATTGGACCGCATACATCAGTATGTATTATTTCCAATAAGTTACTAGCTCGTTCCATTGTTCCGGAGAATGGAGTTTTAGTCATCTTGCCCAAAAAGCACGGTTCGCAAGCATCAAATGATTCATAACCAAGTGATTCCGAAAATCCGTCTTTATGGAGTTTCTTCATGCGCTTTACACCGATATGACCCAAACGGCAGTGCCACAAATAAGTTGCACTATCATTATTAACTTTGCATCTTTTGGCATCAATATTATGAATATGTGTATCACTAAGATCGAGATCCAACAAACTATTTTCATTGGGTGTATAACCATCGAAGGTCTTATTCATGTAAACAGAATAACAATTATTCTTTAACTTCAAATGAATAACTGTATCGCAATAAACATGATCAAATCATATTCATGCTCAACGCAAATGCTAAATAACATTTATTTAGGTTTAACACTAATCTCGAAAGTATAGGGAGTGTGCGATGATGATCATATCAATCTTGGAACCACTTCCAACACACATCATCACTTTACCCTCAACTAGTTTCTGTTTATTCTGTAGCTCCTGTTTCGAGTTACTAATGTTAGCAACCGAACAAGTATCAAATACTCAGGGGTTACTATAAAATATACCCTTAGTAAGGTACACACCAATAACATGTATATCACCAATAACATGTATATCAAATATACCCTTAGCTCCTGTTTCGAGTTACTAATCTTAGTAAGGTACACACCAATAACATGTATATCAAATATACCCTTGTTCACTTTGCCATTCTTCTTATCCACCAAATATTCAAAGCATTTCCGCTTCTAGTGACCATTTCCTTTGCAGTATAATCACTCAGTTTCAGGCTTTGGTCCAGCTTTGGGCTTCTTCGCGGGAGTGACAACTTGCTTGTCATTCTGCTTGAAGTCCCTTTCTTTCCATTTGCCCTTTTCTTGAAACTAGTGATCTTGTCAACCATCAACACTTGATGTTCTTTCTTGATTTCTACCTTCGTTGATTTCAACATCACGAAGAGCTCGGGAATCGTTTTTGTTATCCCTTGCATACTATAGTTCATCACAAAGTTCTACTAACTTGGTGATGGTGACTAGAGAACTATGTCAATCACTATCTTATCTGGAAGATTAACTCCCACTTGATTCAAGCGATCGTAGTACCCAGACAATCTGAACACATGCTCACTAGTTGAGCGATTCTCCTCCATCTTTTAGCCATAGAACTTGTTGGAGACTTCATATCTCTCAACTCAGGTATTTGCTTGAAATATTAACTTCAACTCCTGGAACATCTCATATGGTCCATGACGTTCAAAACATCTTTGAAGTCCCGATTCTAAGCCATTAAGCATGGTGCACTAAACTATCAAGTAGTCATCATATTGAGCTAGCCAAACATTCATAACGTCTGCATCTGCTCCTGCAATAGGTCTGTCACCTAGCGGTGCATTAAGGACATAATTCTTCTGTGCAGCAATGAGGATAAACCTCAGATCACGGATCCAATCCGCATCATTGCTACTAACATCTTTCAACACAATTTTCTGTAGGAACATATCAAAATAAACATATGAAAGCAACAACGCAAGCTATTGATCTACAACATAATTTGCAAAATACTACCAGGACTAAGTTCATGATAAATTAAAGTTCAATTAATCATATTACTAAAGAACTCCCACTTAGACAGACATCTCTCTAGTCATCTAAGTGATCACGTGATCCAAATCAACTAAACCATGTCCGATCATCACGTGAGATTGAGTAGTTTCAATGGTGAACATCATTATGTTGATCATATCTACTATATGATTCACGCTCGACCTTTCGGTCTCCGTGTTCCGAGGCCATATCTGTATATGCTAGGCTCGTCAAGTTTAACCCGAGTATTCCGCGTGTGCAACTGTTTTGCACCCGTTGTGTTTGAACGTAGAGCCTATCACACCCGATCATCACGTGGTGTCTCAGCACGAAGAACTTTTGCAACGGTGCATAGTCAGGGAGAACACTTCTTGATAAGTAGTGAGAGATCATCTTAAAATGCTACCGTCAAACAAAACAGAATAAGATGTATAACAGATAAACATCATATGCAATCAAAATATGTGACATGATATGGCCATGATCATCTTGCGCCTTTGATCTCCATCTCCAAAGTACTGTCATGATCTCTATCGTTACCGGCACGACACCATGATCTTCATCATCTTGATCTGTATCAATGAGTCGTCATATGGTCATCTCGCCAACTATTTCTCTTGCAACTATTGCTATCGCATACGATAAAGTAAAGCAATTATTTGGCACTTGCATCTTATGCAACAAAGAGACAACCATAGGGCTTGTGCCAGTTGCCGATAACTTCAACAAAACATGATCATCTCATACAACAACTTATATCTCATCACGTCTTGACCATATCACATCACAACATGCCCTGCAAAAACAAGTTAGACGTCCTCTACTCTGTTGTTGCAAATTTTACGTGGCTACTACGGGCTGAGCAAGAACCGTTCTTACCTACGCATCAAAACCACAACGATAGTTTGTCAAGTTAGTGCTGTTTTAACCTTCGCAAGGACCGGGCGTAGCCACACTCGATTCAGCTAAAGTGAGAGAGACAGACACCCGCCAGCCACCTTTAAGCACAAGTTCTCGTAATGGTGAAACCAGTTTCGCGTAAGCGTACGCGTAATGTCGGTCCGGGCCGCTTCATCTCACAATACCGCCGAACCAAAGTATGACATACTGGTAAGCAGTATGACTTGTATCGCCCACAACTCACTTGTGTTCTACTCGTGCATATAACATCAACGCATAAAACCTAGGCTCTGATACCACTGTTGAGGAACGTAGTAATTTCAAAAAATTTCCTACGTACACGCAAGATCATGGTGATGGCATAGCAACGAGAGGGGAGAGTGTTGTCCACGTACCCTCGTAGACCGAAAGCGGAAGCGTTATAACAACGCGGTTGATGTAGTCGTACGTCTTCACGATCCGACCGATCCAAGTACCAAACGTACGACACCTCCGAGTTCAGCACACGTTCAGCTCGATGACGATCCCTGGGCTCTGATCCAGCAAAGCTTCGGGGATGAGTTCCGTCAGCACGACGGCGTAGTGACGATGATGATGCTCTACCGGCGCAGGGCTTCTCCTAAACTCCGTGACGATATGACCGAGGTGGAATATGGTGGAGGGGGGCACCGCACACGGCTAAGGAACGATCCGTAGATCAACTTGTGTGTTATGGGGTGCCCCCCTGCCCCCGTATATAAAGGAGCAAGGGGAAGGGGGCGGCCGGCCAAGGGAGGGCGCGCCAGAGAGGAGTCCAATATATCGAAAGGGAAGGGAAGAGAGAAGGGAAGGAAGGAGGGGGTGCGGCCCCTCCCCTTAGTCCAATTCGGACTAGGCCTTGGGGGGGGGGGCTGCCCTAGGCAGCCCCTCTCTCTTTCCCGTATGGCCCAATAAGGCCCAATACTTCTCCCGGCGAATTCCCGTAACTCTCCGGTACTCCGAAAAATACCCGAATCACTCGGAACCTTTCCGAACTCCAAATATAGTCGTCCAATATATCGATCTTTACGTCTCGACCATTTCGAGACTCCTCGTCATGTCCCCGATCTCATCCGGGACTCCGAACTCCTTCGGTACATCAAAACTCATAAACTCATAATAAAACTGTCATCGTAACGTTAAGCGTGTGGACCGTACGGGTTCGAGAACTATGTAGACATGACCTAGAACTATTCTCGGTCAATAACCAATAGCGGAACCTGGATGCCCATATTGGTTCCTACATATTCTACGAAGATCTTTATCGGTCAAACCGCATAACAACATACGTTGTTCCCTTTGTCATCGGTATGTTACTTGCCCGAGATTCGATCGTCGGTATCCAATACCTAGTTCAATCTCATTACCGGCAAGTCTCTTTACTCGTTACGTAATGCATCATTCCATAACTAACTCATTAGCTACATTGCTTGCAAGGCTTATAGTGATGTGCATTACCGAGAGGGCCCACAGATACCTCTCCGACAATCGGAGTGACAAAACCTAATCTCGAAATACGCCAACTCAACATGTACCTTCACAGACACCTGTAATACTCCTTTATAATCACCCAGTTACGTTGTGACGTTTGGTAGTACCCAAAGTGTTCCTCCGGTAAACGGGAGTTGCATAATCTCATAGTTACAGGAACATGTATAAGTCATGAAGAAAGCAATAGCAATATACTAAACGATCAAGTGCTATGCTACGGAATGGGTCATGTCAATCACATCATTCTCCTAATGATGTGATCCCATTAATCAAATGACAACACATGTCTATGGTTAGGAAACATAACCATCTTTGATTAATGAGCTAGTCAAGTAGAGGAATACTACTGTTTGTCTATGTATTCACACATGTATCATGTTTCCGGTTAATACAATTCTAGCATGAATAATAAACATTTACATGATATGAGGAAATAAATAATAACTTTATTATTGCCTCTAGGGCATATTTCCTTCAGGATCTAGTTGGGATGATAATTTACCCTATGCAGAGTTCTCTTATAACAACAGTTATCAAGCCAGTTTGAAGATGGCCCATTTCGATGCTTTGTACGGAAGGAGGTGTAGGACACCACTGTCGTGGGATGAAGTTGGACTTCGACAATTGTTTGGACCAGACTTAATCAGAGATTCTGAGGAGAAGGTTAAGTTGATTTGAGACAGACTCTAGATAGCTCAGTCCAGGCAGAAGAGTTATGCCGATACTAAACGCGAGGAGGTAGCCTATGAAGTCGGAGACAAAGCATATCTTTGTGTATCCCCACTTTGAGGAGTTCAGCGAATTGGAGTCAAAGGAAAGCTAGCACCACGATTCGTGGGACCATATAGTGTTTTGGAACGTATGGGAGAAGTTGCCTACAAGTTGGAATTACCCGAAGGTTTTTCAGGAGTTCACGATGTGTTTCACGTTTCCCAGTTGAAGAAGTGCCATGCAGAGATGGCTGATATTCCTCTGAGAGATACAATGCCACTGGAAGGAACTCAGTTGGATAGTGATCTGAACTATGAAGAGAAACCAGTTAAGATTCTCGAGTTTTTCAGCCGAGTTATCCGCAGTAGGGTCATCAAGTTTTGCAAAGTTCGGTGGAGCCACCATACCAAGGAGGAAGCTACCTTGGAGCGTGAACAAGACCTCCGCAAGGACGACCAACACCTTTTTGCTGAGCAACCTGAATCTCGAGGGCGAGATTCATCTTAAGGGGGTTAGGTTTGTAACATCCCATTTTTCAATTTGGATGTAATTCATAGATCATACATATGCATCCATGATTTATGCATTTTTGTTGCTTTGTTTTTCTTGCATATTGATCCAAGAGGCCTTAAGAAACTCAAGGACCAATTTGGGAGAGAGTTGGAGGTTTCACAAAAATCCAATTTTGATGTATCAAAATTTGGTAATTGGATCAAAATGTTTTTCAAAATTCTTTTTCCCACTATTTTAAAATAAAGACAGAAGATAAAATGACTTCTTCAAAATCAGTAGAAAAATATTGGAAATTGAATTTTAAATTTTTTGGAGAGTTTATTTGATTTTATTTGCTATTTTATTTATTTGTTAGCTGAGTAGTTAGTACTATAATGTTTGTTTTTAGTTTAGGCATTTAGGCCCAGAAAAATGTTCACTAGGTCACGAATAAGGCCATATACGTGAATATGTCTGGAATTTTTAGGATATTATTTATATTTATTTTGAGTGTTTTTGTCTTTGTGAATTTTTTTTAAAAAAAAGAGTTCAGGCCGACCGGTACTGGGCCGCGCCCAGCCCAGCCGGACATTCGCCGCCGCCTCTCCCGCTCGCGCCCGGGGACGAAGTCCTGAGCCGCGCTGCCGCTCGCTGCAGTGTCCGACCCGGATACGGGATCTGTCGCCGCCTCGCTTGCCCCTCCCCCATGACGGACTCGCCCGCCCCCCTATAAATGCCGCCGCCCCCAACCCCTATCTTCTCACCTAAGCCGCCACTGTCGCCGCTGTTGCCTAGCCGCGCCGCCGCCCGCGCCGCCGCTAGCTGCTAGTGTTGTCGCCGCCAGCCCCGCCGCCAGCGCCGCACCCCGCCGCCGGAGCCGCCGTCACCCGAGTCGCGGTCGCCACCTCGACGAAGCCCGCCGCTGCCGCCGTTCGCTCATCGTCGACTTTGCCGCCGCCGCCTGAGCCGCCAGACCGGTAAAAAAACCCGATCCGAACCACCCAGTTTTTTTTCGGGTTTCTTTAGATCGGTTTATTTTTTTAGTTTCGTTTAATTAGCGAACGTTCGTTCGTTTAGTTTCTGTAATGAACGAATACGTTAGATTAGGTTCTGTAGCGAACATCCGTTCGGTAGATTTTTCTTTTTATTTTAGTTTTTGGCCAGGGACCTATCCACGAATATTTTCTTCACAGATTAGCCCCTGATCTTTACGCCCTCGTAACTTTTACCTCGTTTGTCCAAATTCGACGAAACCAATGCCTAAGTCTTCAGAGCGATCCCCTCTATCCTGTAAACCAACTTGAACATGATTTTGACAATTTAAAATTTTAGTTTAGTTCAGATTTGATTTTGATCTTGTTTTGTTCGTATCTTGAGTTTCGTAGCTCCGTTTGAGTTGATTCTTTTTGCAAATCATAGCTAATCACTTGTACCTATTGTTAAGATATAATCCACTTACATATAATGCTGTTAAAATTTGTTTTCTGTTTAGGTTAGTTATTTGCTTGTTTTTGAGTTTTCTTTGGATCATTTCTTTGTTTTTTCTTTGCATCATTTGCTTGCGTCCTTATGTATGCTATTGTTTGTTATACGATAGATTTTACGGAGTGCGAAGCTTGTTACTACGAATCTCTAGAATTTTCCCATCGTCAGTAAGGCAAGTTACACTTTGATCGTACTTTTCATTACCCAGTTTTTACTATGCATTAGTTTTGCCCCTCAAATATTTGCATGAGTAGGATTGGGAACATGCGGTTTGGTTGTAGTACTTGAGGTAGGACCTATTACCTTTGATCACCCCAGGAATATACATTATGCTTATATATTGCTTAACCATGCTCGTAGACCGGGATTGGATCGAGATAATCATGGAAGTTGTGAGAGATAATAATTTTGGACATCATTAAGGTGGCAACTTTAATACACATCTGGGTGGATTGGTTGGGGAACCTAGAGATACCAGTGTTTTCCTATGGGAATCCTGTAGTACCCGTGTGATTTTCTCTTGGTTCGCCACCCAGGCTCAAAGGGATCATATGATATTTCATGTCTAGAAACTTCCTTGTGCAGCCACAAGCCATTATGGGCCCTGGCATAGTTGAGTAAGTTGTGTGAGTTCTCGAAGAGGTGACTACGAGATGTAGGGGAAAGTAGGTGTACCGATCTACCCAGAGTAAAGAGTTAATGCTTCCGAAAGACTATGCCTCGATGTTCTGTTCATGGATGCGGTCGAGTCTTGTGGGGAAAAGTGCGCAACCTGTGTCACTACTAGAAAGAGGTCTATAGATGGGATTGACACTAATGGCGCACCAGACAGGCGGTGCGCCATTAGTATATACTAATGGCGCACCACCTTCTGCTACGCCATTAGTGTTGAAACTACTAATGGCGCACCAGGCCCAAGGTGCGCCATTAGTATCAATTTTTTTTGAACTAGTGCGCCTGTCCAAACATACTAATGGCGCATCCAGACGAAGTGCGCCATTACTAGTTGTAACTAGTAATTGCGCACATGTCGGAAAGTGTGCCACTAATGTTGTTTTTTTATTATATTTTTTATTCCTTTTTTTGCAAAACTACTAATGGCGCACTTCTCCACCGTGTGCCATTACTAGTTTAAACTAGTAATGGCGCACTCTGGAGCAGAGCGCCATTAGTATGTTTTTTTGCAAAACTACTAATGGCGCACCACCAGAAGGTGCGCCATTAGTAACCTGGATTACTAATGGCGCATTTGTGGTTGGTACGCCATTAGTAAGTGGGTAGCAACAAGATATTTTGGACAGCCTCTCCTACCCACACTCACTTTCCCCCCACTTCATTCTCTCCACCGCCTCCTCCTTGTCTCGGGTGCCTCCTCTTTTTCACCTCATTTCCACCATAGATTCATTCAAATTAAGTGGTTAAATTACCTTGTTTTGATAGGTAAGTAAGGGGGGAAGCTATATTTATGTTGTTCTCCCTACAACAATGTGCACATGCACTTTTTATGGCCTAGCTAGATCTATGTATGTTTGTGGTGTTGCATATGTTTGTGGTGTTGCATATGTGTTTGTGTTTGGAGGTGTACCTGTATTTGAAATGCGATAGTTGCCAATATTTTGCCGGAATGTTGATTCATTTCCGTTTCGGCGAGAATTTTGGCATTAAGCATTCTTTTTGGTCCTATTTTTTTGGAAAGTCATGCCAAAAATTTTCTTGGTTCTAAAATATCGTTTTGCTCTACCCCGCAGGCGACCATGGTCCGCACAATGACCGAAGGCATCGTGAATAGGTTTTTGAGGTCCTCGAAGGCCGAGATGCTTCAAAAGAACGAGATGAAGATAAGATGTCCGTGTCGAAGATGCAAGCTGAAGAGCCTTATTGCGGACCCGGATTCCGGGCAGGTGGGGGACCACCTGCTCTTGCGTGGTTTCAGGGATGGCTATCGGTGGCAAGGTGATGAAGATGACTACGAAGTCGTCCATGGGGGCCGGGCAAGAAATGAGGAAGGGCAGCAAGACAACCACCGCGGCTCGGGCGGGCGAGAAGACGAAGAATCCCCAGGAGATGATCACGACGGTGATGCTGTACACAGTCATCATGTAGAAGATGCAGGACATGATGATGAGGAAGATGCCGGAGCAGACGACGGGCATGATCATGAAGATGATGATGCCGGCGGAGCAGACGACGCGGGACCATCGATGGGCTGGGTGCAGGACCCTCATATTCAAGAGCTGCTTCTCAAGCAGACGGATAATGCAAGAGCTGCCGCCCGAGAGAAAGCCAAGATGGATCAACTTGAGTTAGACGCGGTTACTCCATTGTATGAAGGATGCAGACCCGAGGATACCCGCCTGAAAGTAACGCTCATGGCTCTGGAGATGAAGGTAAAACACAAAATGACCGACGCATGCTTCAACGAGAACATGTCATTCTGGCACGAACGTCTTCCCAAGGGGAACAAGTGCCCGACCAGTTTGGAGGAGGCGAAGAAAATCGTGTGTCCTCTCGATTTACCGCACGTGAAATACCATGTGTGCATGAACAATTGCATCATTTATCGGGACGAGCACGCGGAGTCTACCATATGTCCGGTGTGCTGCGTCACTCGATACAAGAAGAGGAAGAAAGCTCCTCGAAAAGTGGTGTGGTACTTTCCGATCACTCCTCGTCTGGAGCGGTATTTCGCGGACCCTAAGGTAGCAAAGCTCCTGCGTTGGCACGCGGATAGGGAGGAGAAGAAGCGAGAAGATGACGCAAATGATCCGGAGATAGATAAAAAAGACAAGATGTTGAGTCACCCTAAGGATGCGAGCCAGCGGCAAGCGTTGAACTTCAAATACCCAGAATTTGGGAACGATCCAAGGAACATTGTGCTGGGCGCGAGCACCGATGGAGTCAATCCGTTTGGCAGCCAGAGAAGCACACATAGCACCTGGCCTGTGTTTGTGTGGATGTACAACCTTCCCCCCTGGTTGTGCATGAAGAGGAAGTACATTCACATGAGTATGCTAATTGAAGGGCCGAAACAACCAGGGAACGACATCAATCTGTATCTGGGTGTGACACTCTAAAATTTTTATTTGGTTTTTATCAAAAACTTTGTGGTTTTTGAGGAGAGGCTATTTAAAATTTTTCTTTTTCAAAAAAAAAAAACCTTCCACTTAAAAACTTCCTTTGCCTTGGCAAGGATTTTATTTTTTCAAACCTTGGTGTTTGATCTTTTGAAGCTTCTTCTCTGTTGGTTCTCTTAAATTTAATTTTTGATTTTAAATTGTTTTCTTTTAAAATAAAGCTCTATGAAAATTTGGGGATTTTCATATCTTGGAACCACCCTTGACTTTGCATTGTTTCCATGTGGTAAAAAAACCCCTCCAAAACCTCCCCTACACCTTGTGGTCAAACTAAGTTCTCTGTCCCAACTAATCCAAACAAGTTTTGGATTTTATTCTAATTATTTTCCCTCTCAAATCAATTCTGAAAATTATCTTGAGCCCAAATGATTTTCAAAGCAAGTACCATATTGCATTTGAGTTTTGACCTCAAACCAACTCTCCTGGATAGTCCTTTGTACCCACAACCCAGAACCATCTTGATCCACTCCTTCTCTTTTCAAAATTTTCAAAATTCAGCCTCTGCAAGTTTGGACCAGATTTGCCAAATTTGATGAAATTCATATCTACACTACTCCAAAAATTCCACCAAAAATCAGGCAACCTATGTGAGCAATGAGAAGCCACTCCACCAAGTTTCAGCTCAAGGAAAAATCCCTAGATGCCATTTTCATTCTGTCGAACACCTTGCGGGCACTGTTACTGTTCAAAAATTCAAAAAAGTTCAGTTTTAGTGTCGTGTGCGTTCGTCAGTTCCTCTCACGCGCTCACAGTGCCTTTGGCACGTTCCTCTCCGCCTCTTCCTACTGTCTGGAGCACCACACGCTCACTTGGCCTCTTCCTGGCGTCGGTGGCACGATGGCCCGCCCTCGCCGGAGTCTTCCGCGGCGTCGGGACCTCCCGTGGCGGCTGATAGGGGGCAAGAACGGCGGCTCAATGCTGTCCCGCGCCGCCCAGCGCTCCCTGGCTCTCCGCGTGGCCTCATGCATGCCAGCGCACCCCGCTGCACCGTCGCCGTGGCCCGACAGCCCTGGACGCGCTCTCTGCCACCAACGGACCCGCGCCGTCCCGTTCCGACCAAAGCCTGCCCTAAGCTTCTAATCCAAGTCCGGTTAGCATCAAAACGGACCCAGTAAACTCCCACGACGGCGCTCGACTCCCTAATCACCCCCGACCGAGCACTGCGCCACCGTAACCATCGCCGAAAATCCCCGTTCAGGGCCACCGCCTCGGGCTGCCTATAAAAAGGGCCCCCGAGCTCACCCTTGTGCACGCCTCATCCCCACACCTCACCTACGCCACGCCAGGCCACTAGGGGGACCCCGAGGAGGTCTTCCCCCTCAACTCCGGCTGCCCCGATCCGCCTCGGCCGCCACCTCGATTCGCTCCGGTGAGGCCGTCTCCGGCGCCCAAACCCCGTTTGTTACCCTCTCTAGCTACCAGGAGCATAAACCCTCCTCAATTTGATCACTGCAGCTCTCTCCGACGAAGTCCGCAACCACCCGAACCGCCGTCCGCCGGAGCAAAGCTCGCCGTCGACCTGGGGCTTGCCGACCGCCACCACCACCACCAACTGACGCAGAAGGGTGCCCTGAACACGGAGGTACCCTCCGATCTCTCTACCTCGCCGTGGATCGCCGCCAGTGACCACTGCGGCACTCGGGCACCGGCGAGATCTGCCGCCCCGTTCATATTTTCAAACCTGACAAGCGGGACCGCTGTCAGCCTCTCTGTTCTTCCTAAACGAAGCGTTTTCTGAAAACGTCTTCTTCCAAATACGCTTTCCCTCTGGGCTGGCGTAGTCGCTACCGAAGCGCTTTCTGTTTTTATACACTAGCCCCTAGAAAACTTCTGTTTCATTACAGATGAGTCCCTGGACAAAAACCTTTATATCTTTTAAACAGAAAGGTATTTTTGGTTGATTCTTTTTCTGTTCTCTTTAAAATTTTGTCTAGTTTTTTATCAGATTTATTTGGAAACTATTTGGTATACTTTCTATGCACTCCTTGGTATTCACGATAGCGCATATATTTTCTTTATACCGTAGATACCGAAGGAGGTGACGGAGCCGTGAACTTCACCGAGCTAGGCTCCGACTACTCTGAACCAGGCAAGCATGTTTGAACTTTTGATATGATGAGTGTCTTGGCATGTTTTGCATTTAGTTAGTTTCATGGCATGTTGATAAGCATATCGATGAATGTTATTTTATGCGATAATGAGGTAAGTGAGTTCGATGATCCATAATTGGATGGATGTGAGTATGAATGGCCATGTGTTGGCATGAGGATGGGTGAGATGGTAGTGTTGTAGCATGCCAGTCTCATGCCGGACTATGTGACTTCAGTGTCAAACCGTATCGGTCCAGTTCCTTTCATTTCCTTCCCTGTACTACCACATGTTTTCCGCAAGGAATATGGTTTAGTAAGTTGCAAACCGCTTTTCTGGTACACACCAAAAGGAGAGGCCATGATGATGGTTCCATGGCCCTGGATTAAAGCCAGTCATCCGGTCAGGGGGCATGGGTGTTTCCGGTTGGGACCGAGAGGGGGGCACCCCTTAGAGCGCGCATATATAAATTTGATCCCATGCTATTCGAGATTGTGATCTCCCCGTCTCAAAAGTTTTTCTTGGACGATGTCTAGGGTGATTCCTAGCATCGAGAGGTATGATGGGTGTGTACTGGTTAGCTGTGTTTTCTTCCGAAATACCGTAAACGGAACTAGTCCTTCGTGACTACGGAAATCTGTTGGCTGTGGGAATAATTTTGTACAAACTCTGCAGAGTCATATATCCCTCCAAGTCATCTATTCCATGTCCAAATTCGTATTATCTTGTCCTAACAATGACAGTGTTGATGACAGAGACTCCGGTGTTTCGCATGAGTGCTAATTCCGGTTAAATGATATTCCTGTGGATGGACTAACCCATTTATTCTTATGAATTAAAAGTTTATTATGATTATTATTTATCTGTCCATAAAAGCCCTTTCTGTGATGTCGCCCCGACGTCCGACTGTGGCATTTCTTTTCAAGCCCTTTCTGTGATGTCGCCCCGACGTCCGACTGTGGCATTTCTTTTCAAGCCCTTTCTGTGATGTCGCCCCGACGTCCGACTGTGGCATTTCTTTTCAAGCCCTTTCTGTGATGTCGCCCCGACGTCCGACTGTGGCATTTCTTTTCAAGCCCTTTCTGTGATGTCGCCCCGACGTCCGACTGTGGCATTTCTTTTCAAGCACTTTCTGTGATGTCGCCCCGACGTCCGATTGTGGCATTTCTGTTCAAGCCCTTTCTGTGACGTCGCCCCGACGTCCGACTGAGGTATTTCTTTTTAAGCCCTTTATGTGGTGTCGCTAAGACGCCCAACTGTGGCAGCTTTTTCTTATATTTATTTGTTCACCTTTCGAGGCGTCGCTTCAGACACCCGATCGGAAATTATTTATGTTCTGTTGGGATTTCAGGCGGACTACCGCCGTTTCCCTTTTTGCTTACCTTGTTATGATATTTTTTTGAATGAACATTGGTGAATTTATTCATGACGCATCCATGCATGCATTTGTTATATCTTACGTCCGAACTGTCTTGCGAGTACTTTCAAAGTACTCACTGGCTTGTTGATTTGGCCAGATGCTGACGAAGGCGATTTCATGGATGAAGAGTTCGATAGCGAGTCCGACACTTAGAGGAGTCCCAGTCAGTCTCGTGCGACCCTGGATTTGGTCACTATTTTATATCCGCTTCCGCTACCAAATAAATTCATCGAGCCTCACCTCGACGCTCGATGAGATGATAGACTTAGAGTCTTGTATTTCTCTCCCCGCTGCGTTTTTCCACCACCGCCCTATCCTCGAGTCAGTAGTATGTCTCCACACCACTGTGTCATGTCCGCCATTATGTATAATTATTGGCGTGCTTGTAATAATTTGGTTGAGCAACCACAGTTCGACCCTGTAATATATTTTATGCTACTGGCTTATTGTATCAAGAAATTGTCTACCAGTGAGGAGGATTTCTCTCATACTGGACTCAAAAGATTGGTTTCTCAATAAATATTTTTATTGGAAAACCGGTCGTGACAAGCTTGGTACCAGAGCCAGGCTGACTGTAGGAAGCCACTAGGTGCGATTGCTAATTAGTTATTAGCATGATAGGGCTAATTTAGATTTTTGCAATTGTAGTCATTTTCTGTCAGTCAGCATAATTTATGATCTGACCCTGCAGAATTTTTGCCTACTTTTGTAGATGGCCGACATCAGCTGCGAGTCTCAGACCTTCGCCAACATGCCCGATGGGTTCGTCAAACTTCTTTCTTTCATCGTTCAGGTCGCGATGGGGCCATCCGTGCGCCCAGTCTTCACACTCTGCCAGCACCGAGTCAACGACAGTGTGACCATGCACCAGGCCGCGATGCAGTTCAAGGGAGGGCATGGTGAGTTACGCCGCTTCCGGTTCGTGGGAAGAGCAATGCCTACGGAGAGGCATGCTATGCAGATGGCAGCCCGCGAGGCGATAGCTCGTCTCAGGGATGTCCTTCCCGTGATGAAGACTCGTCGTTACCGTTATCTTCCGTGCCATGTGCCTTACACCTATCACTACGCATACTCCTGCCCCAGAGGAGAACGAGACGAGGCTTTTGAGATGCTCATTGAGTATCTCCGGGCCCTGGAGGCAGCCTTCGACAACCTGGTGGACGACTTCGTAGCTACCCGCATGGACTCAGTCCATGGCTGTGCCTCCAACAAGAGGGATCTCCTACCCATCGCTCCGCCACTGACTTTGGTCTCGTCCTCAGCATATTATACACCTACTCGTCGCCTGCCTTCTACCGAAGAATTCAACCAAGTCATTGCACCCACTTCAGCGCGCACTGCACCACCCTTCGCGCCCACTCCTGTATGTGTTGCTCTGCCCCTGGCAACCGCTCCGTCCACTCTGCGCAACACTACACGTATGGAGCCCATTAGCGAGGAGGAAGTCGAGTCCCCAACCTCGCTACGCCTCGCCCTCGGCAGGGCAAAGGAGGTCGTCAACATCTCTGCCTGAGTACGCTTAACTGCCGTGTATTGTACCGCTTTGTAAGATATGTACATAGGTTGTGAGAAGTAGCCTGTTTGCGCATCATGTAGGATCTGGAGAAGTGCACTAGCCTAAATAACATGTCAGGATTTCGTACGCATATCCTGAGTGATGTATTGTATAATTACCAACCGCGTGTAAGATATGTAATGAGCAGTCCTTCTCCGTGCCCAAGTCGATTTGTTTTTCTTAAGTAAGCCGAGTTATTTAATTCTATCTGCTAGCCTTATGCATTTATGGTTTTGTTTTGCGACTCTTTCCGCTTTTCTTATGAGTTTTACAAAAAATATATCCCTAGAGTGAAAAATGTCTCGTCCTTGGACACGCTCCATGCCAACTCCACCAGAGGAAAATTATGACACACAACCCAACAACGAGTTCACCCAGGGACAGTCAAGCCAACAGGGCAGTGAATCGGCACTTTCACAAATGTGCCGCCTTTATGAGCAGAGTCAGCAACAACATCGGGAGATGATGAATCAAGTCATCAACATGGGAAATCACCATGGACAGTATCAACAGCATTCCAAGTTATCTGAACTACAGAAGACACGTCCTCAAACATTTTCTCACACTGACAAGCCTCTTGAAGCCGAGGACTGGCTTCGAGATATGGAGAGGAAATTAATTATTGCAAAATGTTCAGATCTCAAGAAAGTATTATATGCTCCACACTATCTCACAGGAGCAGCCGCATCGTGGTGGGAGAATTTTCTGCACATGCATCCCAACGAAAATAACATAACCTGGGATGATTTCAAGGAAGGTTTCCGTGGTGCACATATTCCTAAGAGTATTATGAAAATCAAGAAGAGAGAATTCGATGATCTCAAACAAAGGAACATGACAGTGTCAGATTACAACAGTCAATTTACCCTATTATCCCGCTACGCCAATGAGGAACGTATGACTGAAATCAAGAAGATGGAGAAATTCCTTGACGGTCTGGCGCCCGCGCTTAAATGCCAACTGGTCGTGCACACTTTTCCTGATTTTAAAACACTGGTGGACAAAGCCATTACTCTGGAAAATGAGAGACGCAGTCTGGAAGATATCCGCAAGCGAAAAAGGGACCAGACTAATCACACTCGCAATCACCGAAGCAAGACAGATTTTCAAAAGGGTGGGACACACAAATTCTCATCCAATGCCTCACGCCCAATCAAGAATTTTCATGCAAGGGACAAGGAACTCACCTATCGCCCCGGCGTTACTTGTTACGCTTGTGGAGAAGAAGGGCACTATGCCAAACAGTGCCCCAAGCCAAGGAGTTCAACCCCAAAGCCGAACAACGGCGGCAATAATTCAGCACCCAAGCGAAACAATTTTAATCCCAACAATAACCACAGGAAGGGTCATCTGAACCACGTAACCAAAGAGGAGGCACAAAATGCTCCGGATATCATACTCGATACGTTTCCTGTCAACACAATACCTGCAATGGTTTTGTTTGATTCTGGAGCTTCTCACTCTTTCATTTCGAAAAGTTTTGCTTTGCAAAATAAGTTTTTGATTCTTCCTTTGGAGAAATCCATGATCATCAAGTCCCTTGGGATTCAGCAAGTTTCTCAGAATTACTGTCAGAATGTGGTCATTGAGTTCGAAGGATTGGAGTTTCACGCAAATCTTATTGTATTGGAAAATAAAGGACTGGATGTCATCCTAGGGATGGATTGGCTAACCACCAATAAAGGTTTCATCGACTGTTTCAACAGGACCGTGATTCTCACACACCACCAAGGGAAGACAATAAGAGTATCAGCCAAGGAAGGAAAAAGACCCCGGCAACCGAGATTAAATAAGTTGGACGTTTCTGAGGAAAACAAGGTTCCAGTAGTGTGTGAATTTCCAGATGTATTCCCTGAAGAGCTACCAGGCATGCCACCAGACCGAGAGATAGAATTCCGCATTGAGCTAGCGCCAGGAACCGCCCCCATATACAAGAAACCATACAGAATGGCACCATCCGAGTTGGTCGAGTTGAAGAAGCAAATAAAGGAATTACTGGAAAAAGGATACATTCGAGCCAGCTCCTCACCTTGGGGGTCACCAATTTTATTTGCCAAAAAGAAGGATGGAACGCTGAGATTGTGTATTGACTATCGAGCACTTAACATGGTCATAGTCAAAAACAAATACCCGATGCCAAGGATAAACGATTTGTTTGATCAACTTGCTCAGGCCAAGGTATTCTCAAAAATTGACTTAAGGTTAGGATACCATCAATTGAAGGTACGAACGGAAGATATCCCCAAAACGGCCTTCACCTCCAGATATGGACTGTACGACTTCACAGTGATGCCATTTGGATTAACTGACGCCCCAGCATATTTTGTTCACCTCATGAACAAAGTATTTATGAAGTTTATGGACAAGTTCGTCGTGGTATTCATCGACGATATTCTGGTATACTCCAAGACACCAGAAGAGCACACAGAACATCTCAGGATTGTGCTAGGAGAGCTAAGAAAACACCAATTGTATGCCAAGTTCAGCAAGTGCGAATTTTGGCTAAGACAAGTAGGTTTTCTAGGCCACGTGCTGACCCAAGACGGTATCGCAGTGGACCCAGAGAAAGTTAAGGCCGTACTTGACTGGAAATCACCAGCCAGCGTAACGGACATATGGAGTTTCTTGGGAATGGCAGGATATTACCGCAGATTTATTGAAGGATTTTCCACCATAGCCAAGCCTATGACACAGTTGCTCAAGAAAGATAAGAAGTTTGAGTGGACAGAAGCCTGCGAGAAAAGTTTCCAAGAGCTAACGCGGAAATTAACAACAGCACCGGCATTAATTGTACCCGACATACACAAGAATTTTGAAGTATATTGTGACGCATACAGAAAAGGTCTCGGATGCGTGTTGATGCAGGAAGGCAAGGTTGTCGCCTACGCATCAAGGCAACTTCGCAAGCATGAGGAAAATTATCCCACTCATGACTTAGAAATGGCAGCAGTTATTCATGCACTCAAGGAATGGAGGCATTTGTTACTTGGGAATCGATGTGAAATATATACGGATCACAAAAGTCTCAAAATATATTTTCACGCAGCCAGAACTAAATTTACGACAACGACGCTGGTTGGAATTGGTAAAGGATTATGATGTTGGGATCCATTACCATCCAGGGAAAGCAAATGTAGTGGCCGATGCCCTGAGTCGGAACCCCAGCTCCGACGGAAACTATCTGCACAGCTTGAGGCCCGAATTCCATCAAGAATTTGCCAAGCTCAACTTGATAATGGTAGCAGAAGGCACCATATCAAACTTGGAAATACAACCCAACCTTGTGGAGAAAATTAAAGAAGCTCAGCCCGGTCACCCCAGCATTGAAGGAATTAAAAGAAAGTTGAATATGGGCAAGGCCTCGAAATTCGTCATAGATAATGAAGGAATATTATGGTACGGAGAAAGGCTATGCGTGCCAAACATAGAAGACCTTAAACAGCAAATTTTAGCTGAAGCACACACCACTCCATATTCGATCCACCCTGGAGGAACCAAAATGTATAAGGATATTCAGGAAAGATTTTGGTGGCACGGTATGAAGAGGGACATAGCCGCCTTCATTGCATGTTGCGACTCATGTCAACGCATAAAAGCTGAACATCAGAGACCAGCCGGACTACTGCAACCAAACAAAATACCTGAGTGGAAATGGGATGAAATAGGGATGGATTTTATTGTCGGACTACCTCGGTCACGACACGGGAATGATGCCATATGGGTCATCACTGACAGGTTGACCAAAGTGGCACACTTTATTCCAGTGAAGACAACCTACACCACTCAGAGGCTTG
The DNA here is from genome assembly GCF_002162155.2 of Triticum dicoccoides. Lineage (NCBI taxonomy): Eukaryota > Viridiplantae > Streptophyta > Magnoliopsida > Poales > Poaceae > Triticum > Triticum dicoccoides. The sequence continues at coordinate 70,877,109 of NC_041383.1, forward strand.
CCAGGATTTATCTTTCCCGCATAGTTTGTCTGCACGGTGTCCCGAAGACTATAATATCCGACAGAGGCACTCAGTTCGTCTCAAGATTTTGGGAGCATTTACAACAGGCTTTGGGAACCCAACTAGCCTTCAGTACCGCATACCATCCACAGACTGATGGACAAACTGAACGCGTAAACCAAATTTTAGAAGACATGCTGAGAGCATGTGTCCTCACATATGGATCCAGTTGGGAAGAAAGCCTGCCATACGCCGAGTTCGCGTATAACAATAGCTACCAGGCCAGCCTACAAATGGCACCATTTGAGGCTTTGTACGGACGGAGATGTCGTACCCCGTTAAATTGGTCAGAGACCGGAGACAGCCGCATCTTCGGACCAGACATGCTCAGAGAAGCCGAGGAAAAGGTCAAGCTAATCAGAGACCGACTTAAGACCGCTCAATGTCGACAAAAGAGTTATTATGATCAGAAACATCGTAGGGTCAGCTTCGAACCCGGTGAGTTCGTATACCTGAGAGTATCCCCTATGAGAGGATTGCAACGATTTAAGATTGAAGGAAAGTTAGCACCAAGATTCATTGGACCATTCTGCATAGTGGCATGAAGAGGCACTGTAGCCTACCAGCTAGACTTACCCGAAGACTTGTCCGACGTTCACGACGTGTTCCACGTCTCTCAATTAAGGAAGTATGTAAGCAACCCAGAGAAACAAGTATCCCATGAAAACATTGATGTACAGCCAGACCTCACTTATCGAGAACGTCCCGTAAGAATATTAGAGGAGTCTGAAAGGAGGACCCGACAGAAGACCATCAAGTTTTTCAAAGTCCAGTGGAGCAATCACACCGACAGTGAAGCAACTTGGGAAAGCAAGGATTTTCTTCGGACTGAGCATCCACACCTATTTAAGGATGGGGACGAGATTTTTCCTAAGGGGGTAGGTGTTGTGACACTCTAAAATTTTTATTTGGTTTTTATCAAAAACTTTGTGGTTTTTGAGGAGAGGCTATTTAAATTTTTTCTTTTTCAAAAAAAAAACCTTCCACTTAAAAACTTCCTTTGCCTTGGCAAGGATTTTATTTTTTAAAACCTTGGTGTTTGATCTTTTGAAGCTTCTTCTCTGTTGGTTCTCTCAAATTTAATTTTTGAGTTTAAATTGTTTTCTTTTAAAATAAAGCTCTATGAAAATTTGGGGATTTTCATATCTTGGAACCACCCTTGACTTTGCATTGTTTCCATGTGGTAAAAAACCCCCTCCAAAACCTCCCCTACACCTTGTGATCAACCTAAGTTCTCTGTCCCAACTAATCCAGACAAGTTTTGGATTTCATTCTAATTATTTTCCCTCTCAAATCAATTCTGAAAATTATCTTGAGCCCAAATGATTTTCAAAGAAAGTACCATATTGCATTTGAGTTTTGACCTCAAACCAACTCTCCTGGATAGTCCTTTGTACCCACAACCCAGAACAATCTTGATCCACTCCTTCTCTTTTCAAAATTTTCAAAATTCAGCCTCTGCAAGTTTGGACCGGATTTACCAAATTTGATGAAATTCATATCTACACTACTCCAAAAATTCCACCAAAATTCAGGCAACCTATGTGAGCAATGAGAAGCCACTCCACCAAGTTTCAGCTCAAGGAAAAATCCCTAGATGCCATTTTCATTCTGTCGAACACCTTGCGGGCACTGTTACTGTTCAAAAATTCAGAAAAGTTCAGTTTTAGTGTCGTGTGCGTTCGTCAGTTCCTCTCACGTGCTCACAGTGGCTTTGGCACGTTCCTCTCCGCCTCTTCCTACTGTCTGGAGCACCACACGCTCACTTGGCCTCTTCCTGGCGTCGGTGGCACGATGGCCCGCCCTCGCCGGAGTCTTCCGCGGCGTCGGGACCTCTCGTGGCGGCTGACAGGGGGCAAGAACGGTGGCTCAACGCCGTTCCGCGCCGCCCAGCGCTCCCTGGCTCTCCGCGTGGCCTCATGCACGCCAGTGCACCCCCGCTGCACCGTCGCCGTGGCCCGACAGCCCTGGACGCGCTCTCTGCCGCCAACGGACCCGCGCCGTCCTGTTCCGACCAAAGCCTGCCCTAAGCTTCTAATCCAAGTCCGGTTAGCATCAAAACGGACCCAGTAAACTCCCACGACGGCGCTCGACTCCCTAATCACCCCCGACCGAGCACTGCGCCACCGTAACCATCGCCGGAAATCCCCGTTCACGGCCACCGCCTCGGGCTGCCTATAAAAAGGGCCCCCGAGCTCACCCTCGTGCACGCCTCATCCCCACACCTCACCTACGCCACGCCAGGCCACTAGGGGGACCCCGAGGAGGTCTTCCCCCTCAACTCCGGCCGCCCCGATCCGCCTCGGCCTCCACCTCGATTCGCTCCGGTGAGGCCGTCTCCGGCACCCAAACCCCGTTCGTTACCCTCTCTAGCTACCAGGAGCATACCCCCCTCCTCAATTTGATCACTGCAGCTCTCTCCGACGAAGTCCGCAACCACCCGAACCGCCGTCCGCCGGAGCAAAGCTCGCCGTCGACGTGGGGCTCGCCGACCGCCACCACCACCACCAACCGACGCAGAAGGGTGCCCTGAACACGGAGGTACCCTCCGATCTCTCTACCTCGCCGTGGATCGCCGCCGGCGACCACCGCGGCTCTCGGGCACCGGCGAGATCTGCCGCCCCGTTCATATTTTCAAACTTGACAAGCGGGACCCGCTGTCAGCCTCTCTGTTCTTCCTAAACGAAGCGTTTTCTGAAAACGTCTTCTTCCGAATACGCTTTCCCTCTGGGCTGGCGTAGTCGCTACCGAAGCGCTTTATATTTTTATACACTAGCCCCTAGAAAACTTTTGTTTCATTACAGATGAGTCCCTGGACAAAAACCTTTATATCTTTTAAACAGAAAGGTATTTTTGGTTTATTCTTTTTCTGTTCTCTTTAAAATTTTGTCTAGTTTTTTATCAGATTTATTTGGAAAATATTTGGTATACTTTCTGTGCACTCCTTGGTATTCACGATAGCGCATATATTTTCTTTATACCGTAGATACCGAAGGAGGTGACGGAGCCGTGAACTTCACCGAGCTAGGCTCCGACTACTCTGAACAAGGCAAGCAAGTTTGAACTTTTGATATGATGAGTGTCTTGGCATGTTTTGCATTTAGTTAGTTTCATGGCATGTTGATAAGCATATCGATGAATGTTATTTTATGCGATAATGAGGTAAGTGAGTTCGATGATCCATAAGTGGATGGATGTGAGTATGAATGGCCATGTGTTGGCATGAGGATGGGTGAGATGGCAGTGTTGTAGCATGCCAGTCTCATGCCGGACTATGTGACTTCAGTGTCAAACCGTATCGGTCCAGTTCCTTTCATTTCCTTCCCAGTACTACCACATGTTTTCCGCAAGGAATATGGTTTAGTAAGTTGCAAACCGCTTTTCTGGTACACACCAAAAGGAGAGGCCGTGATGATGGTTCCATGGCCCTGGATTAAAGCCAGTCATCCGGTCAGGGGGCATGGGTGTTTTCGGTTGGGACCGAGAGGGGGGCACCCCTTAGAGCGCGCGTATATAAATTTGATCCCATGCTATTCGAGATTGTGATCTCCCCGTCTCAAAAGTTTTTCTTGGACGATGTCTAGGGTGATTCCTAGCATCGAGAGGTATTATGGGTGTGTACTGGTTAGCTGTGTTTTCTTCCGAAATACCGTAAACGGAACTAGTCCTTCGTGACTACGGAAATCCGTTGGCTGTGGGAATAATTTTGTACAAACTCTGCAGAGTCATATATCCCTCCAAGTCATCTATTCCATGTCCAAATTCGTATTATCTTGTCCTAACAATGACAGTGTTGATGACAGAGACTCCGGTGTTTCGCATGAGTGCTAATTCCGGTTAAATGATATTCCTGTGGATGGACTAACCCATTTATTCTTATGAATTAAAAGTTTATTATGATTATTATTTATCTGTCCATAAAAGCCCTTTCTGTGATGTCGCCCCAACGTCCGACTGTGGCATCTCTTTTCAAGCCCTTTCTGTGATGTCGCCCCGACGTCCGACTGTGGCATTTCTTTTCAAGCCCTTTCTGTGATGTCGCCCCGACGTCCGACTGTGGCATTTCTTTTCAAGCCCTTTCTGTGATGTCGCCCCGACGTCCGACTGTGGCATTTATTTTCAAGCCCTTTCTGTGACGTCGCCCCGATGTCCGACTAAGGTATTTCTTTTTAAGCCCTTTATGTGGTGTCGCTAAGACGCCCGACTGTGGCAGCTTTTTCTTATATTTATTTGTTCACCTTTCGAGGCGTCGCTTCAGACACCCGATCGGAAATTATTTATGTTCTGTTGGGATTTCAGGCGGACTACCGCCGTTTCCCTTTTTTCTTACCTTGTTATGATATTTTTTTGAATGAACAATGGTGAATTTATTCATGGCGCATCCATGCATGCATTTGTTATATCTTACGTCCGAACTGTCTTGCGAGTACTTTCAAAGTACTCACTGGCTTGTTGATTTGGCTCGATGCTGACGAAGGCGATTTCATGGATGAAGAGTTCGATAGCGAGTCTGACACTTAGAGGAGTCCCAGTCAGTCTCGTGCGACCCTGGATTTGGTCACTGTTTTATATCCGCTTCCGCTACCAAATAAATTCATCGAGCCTCACCTCGACGCTCGATGAGATGATAGACTTAGAGTCTTGTATTTCTCTCCCCGCTGCGTTTTTCCACCACCGCCCTATCCTCGAGTCAGTAGTATGTCTCCACACCACTGTGTCATGTCCGCCATTATGTATAATTATTGGCGTGCTTGTAATAATTTTGTTGAGCAACCGCAGTTCGACCATGTAATATATTTTATGCTACTGGCTTATTGTATCAAGAAATTGTCTACCAGTGAGGAGGATTTCTCTCATACTGGACTCAAAAGATTGGTTTCTCAATAAATATTTTTATTGGAAAACCGGTCGTGACACTGGGGCTGCTTAAAGAGGAGGTTGACACGCTGTGGAAAACGCCAACCAATACGTGGGACGCCGCAGAGAAAGAATATTTCCCTATGAGAGCCGCACTGCTCACGACGGTGCACGACTATCTCTGTTACGGATATCTCGCGGGGCAGGTAGTCCACGGATTTTCTGGATGCGTAAGGTGCATGGATGACACAACGTATCGCCAGCTAGATAGAGATCCCGGGTCTTCGAAAACCGTGTTCATGGGACATCGAAGGTGGCTTCGCGATGATGACCCGTGGAGGAAATGCAAGGATCTGTTCGATGGTGAAACCGAACCCCGAAAACGCCCGTGTATGAGGAGCGGCGAGGAAATAGACAAGCTGTTGAAAAATTGGAAAGACTGCCCACTGCCAGGAAAGAAGCAAAAGGTGCCAGAGCCGGGAAAGAAGCGAAAGGCGCCAGAGCCGCTGCTGAAGGTATGGAAAACGAGGTCTGTTTTCTGGGACTTGCCGTACTGGAAGATCCACCGTGTGCCTGACAGCCTTGATGTCATCCATATCACGAAGAACGTGTGCGAGAGTCTGCTTAGTACCCTGCTCAACATGCCAGAGAGGACCAAAGATGGGCCGAAAGCAAGGGCAGACTTGAAATCAATGGGCATCAGGCAGGAGCTTCACGCTAATGATGATGATGATGATGATGATGATGATGAGGCGAAGCATGACACAGAAAGTCGTCGCGAAGGCAAAAAGGCCAAGAAGACCGGAAATGACTACCCTCCCGCGTGCTTCACTCTAAGTCAGGAGGAGATCGAGCAGTTTTTCACTTGCCTCCTAGGAGTAAAACTTACTTTCGGTTACGCGGGGAAGATAAGCAGGTACCTAGACCCAGCGAATCAGAAGTTCAGCGGGATGAAGTCTCACGACTGTCGCGTGCTGATGATGCAGATACTTCCAGTTGCAACCGTGGGATCATGGACGCGCACGTTCGTGAAATGCTATTTGGCCTATGCAACTTTTTCGACGTCATCTCTCGGAAGTCGATTGGCATGAGGCAACTCAGAAGGCTACAGGAAGAGATCATGGTGATACTATGCGCGCTTGAGATGTACTTCCCGCCCGCATTCTTCGAAGTTATGGTGCATCTGCTGGTCCATATCGTGGAGGATATCATCCAACTCGGGCCGACGTCCCTCCACAGCATGATGCCGTTCGAAAGGATGAATGGTGTCATCAAAGGATACGTTCGGAACATGTCACGTCCAGAGGGAAGTATAGCCAGGGGCTTTCTGACCGAAGAGTGCATCTCCTACTGCACGAATTATCTAGGCATCGAGAACCCCGTTGGTCTGCCCGTCAACAGGCACCTCGACAGGCTCGCTGGATGGGGTCACCGTGAGTGTCGCCGCGAAATGCATGTCGACTTCGAGGGTTGACTCGCCGACTTGGAAAGAGCAAACCTAGTCGCGCTACAACACATAGACGTGGTCGATCCTTGGGTGGTAGAGCACAAAACCTTTATTGAGAAGACGTACAATGACCGAGGCCAACAGAGGACGGACGGAGATATACTCAAAGAGCACAACTCATGTTTCACGCGTTGGTTCAAGCAGAAGCTTCTGTCGTACCCTTTACATGAGGATTCTTCCGCGGAAGAACAACTCATATTCGCCTTGTCACAGGGCGCCGAGCACAACCTGATGACCTATGAGGCGTACGATATCAACGGCTACACATTCTACACCGAGGACAAGGACATGAAGAGCGATGGTTATCAGAACTCTGGGGTAACGATGGAATCCTACACCGGTAAGGACAAGGACAGATACTACGGAAGGATCCAGGAGATCTGGGAGCTGAGCTACGCTGGAGAGAAGGTGCTGATGTTCCATGTCAGATGGGCCAAGAGCGTCCTAAAAGAAGACCTATATTTCACCACCATGGTTATACCCGAAGCCAAATCCAAGACCGCGGGTGCAAACGTCACCGCGAAAAGTGAGCCATGGGTACTAGCTTCCCAAGTGGACCAATGCTTCTTCATTACCGACCCGCCAAAGCCCAGTCGTGTTGTCTTGAGGAGAGGCAAAAGGAAGATCATCGGAATGGATGGAGTAGCCAATGAGCAAGACTTCGACAAGTACGGAGACCCGAGGATCGAACATGACGATGATGATGAAGTAGCAGCATACACCACAAGAAGAAGCAGGACCACCCTACCTAAAGGACGTCCGTTCCACAGAAGAACTCCATTTGCGAAAAAGAAGGGCAAGAAGAATGTGAACAGATAGCTAGCTAAGATCGATTGTATTTAAATCGTAGCCTTCATTTCTCGATTGTATTTCATGGGCACTTTTTGAACTATCATGAATATTTTTAAATTTCATGGACACTCGATCTCGATCCCCCTCCATCTCGATAGCTATCCCACCTCGCCAGATCCGGTCCCCCTCGCCGCCGAGCACCCCCCGGTCCACCGGCCGCCGCCGCCGACCCCCCGCACCCTCGATTCCCCTACTCAACCGCCGCCGCTGACCCCCCGCACCCCTCCCCTACTCAACCACCGCCGCCGACCCCCCGCACCCCGCGCACC
>NC_041383.1:70884663-70931172 GCF_002162155.2 Triticum dicoccoides
CTCCACCGGCATTACTGTTTGATGATATTTTTTAAAAAAATATTACTGTCTTATAAAAAAATATTACTGTTATGATTTAAACAAGTTTGAACATATTTAAACACAAATAAGTATCAAACAACATTTTAAATGCGTAAAAAAATTGTGGAGCCTGGGAATCGAACCCAGGACCTCCTGGTGTGAGAACTGGCTGCTGACCAGTCGAGCTAGTAGAGGGAACTTGGTGTGGATCAGGTCAGGTGGGAGATAACCTGTTGGCTCGAGCAGAAATCAAAAAAAATACTAATGGCGCACTAGGGTGAGGTGCGCCATTAGTATGGATGTACTTATGGCGCACTGAGGGGTGGTGCGCCATTAGTATTGTGCCCCCATCCATATTTCCTCCCCGGCCATCGATCCCCTTCTCGCCCTCGCCCTCGATCCCCTTCCCCTCTCCTCTCCCAACGCCGCTGCCCCGCCGCCTCGACGCCTCCCCGACGCCGCGACGCGGCCCCATCGTCCTCGTCTCCGCCCCGACGCATTGACGCCGCGACGCCGCGACACCGCCCTCTCCTCTCCCGATGCCGCCGCCCTGCTGCTTTCCCCGCGGAGAAGCAGGAGGAAGAGGGGGCGCTCGCCGTTGACCTCGCCCGGCCGACTCCGGTGGCCTGGCCGACTCGCCATCGCCCCGCCGCCCTCGTCGCCGGTGGCCCGGACGCTGCCCCGTCCACACCACCGTCACCGGAGCACCACACCACCACCCGGACCTCGTCGCCCCGTCCACACCACCGCCCCCGTGAGTCCCCCCTCCTCCTCTCCCCCTCTCCCCCTCTCGCCCTCACTCTACTTACTGTCAGTTGACACTGTATACCTGCCAATTGTCCAGGGCTGAATCCTAACAATGTATTTTGATCATCTTACTCTGCTTACTGTCAGTTAACAGTGTATGCAATTCAGCACAAACATTGCAGCACTGCATTCATGATTTTTGAGTACATATATTGCTCATGGTATGAAGCCCCTGCATCTGCATTCATGATTTTGGAGTAGGTTGTATGTACTTCTACACCACTTTAGTTGGTCTATAGTGGGGTGCCTTCTCCTCTGTTTGGTTGCAGTATATGCCCATCTAAAATGAACCTGGAGTATATGTTGTGTGCCTTGGTCTGTAGTAGAGTGTGTTTGTTTGTCGGACTAGGTCGCGAGAGCATTGACAGCATTTAGCTTATGGACTATCAGTAGATTAATAACTAAGACATGATTCTGAAATACATATCGTGGGCAGGGCATGTACCAATGGTGGCCCCTTTGTGCACATATTTGTCACATCTGATGTCCAAGTAACTACAAAGCGATGAGGATACTATCAATATACACATATGCTCAGAACTGCCATGATAATAATTTGTATAATTACAATGCTGCTGGAGTTATAACCTAGAATAAGGTGGATGTCTCAAACACCTGCACATAAATAAGAGATAAGTGTAAAGTGATTGTAGGGAAGCTGAGTAAAATCCATATCATTTTCAAGATAGCTAGTAATTATATATGTACAAAAATCTGTAACCAGTCAATGAGAGTGTGCTCTTGTTGTATGCCTGCCTGCTATTGCTACAACCGCTAGTGTATGCCATAGAGTTTGTCAGGTATCCGTTAAAAAGCAACGTGCAGCAGTTTCTATGCTATTTGCATCTCGCTTGTGCCTAGAAGTTAAAAAACAAAGTATGTGCTGTGGGGCGTTGGCGCTCGTTGCCGGCGTCCTTAAGACATCTATGTTATTTCTGCTGAATTAGTTCTATGTTGGAAGAGATGAAGCAAACTTGTTGCTTGGAGAATGCTTCTATTTTTTTCCTTTGATGTTGTAATGTTGATTCCTGGCTGGCAATTTTGATGTATACTTTATATGATGATGAAGTGCTACTGAGTTGTGTGCAAATTTTGTTAAATTAGTGATGTGTATGTGTGCTGTCAGTTATGTGTATGTGCTTATTTTAATCCAGTGAAATATGGCACTGAACTGTAGCTAGCTAAACGGTATTTTCCATGTTGTGATGGAGGCCTTTTTTGCCTTGTCAACCCGAGAGGCCCTTGAGTTTGCTGGAATGTCGATTAACTTCCGTTCCAGCAAATTCGGGTACTCCATATGTCCTATTTTCAGCAAAGGTCATGCTGAAATTTTTCGTGAATTTTAGCATGACTTTGCTAAAAATAGGACATATGGGGTAGTTGTGACTAATGATGAAAGCTTAGGCTTTTAGGGTGCCTTGGCGTCGAAAACCCTCAATGATAAAAGCTTAGCTTTTAGGATGCCTCGGTGTCGACAAACCCTAAATGATGAGACCATGATCTTGTTCCTTGACAATAACCAACTTTTTGACCAAACTTTGTTCCTATTTAGAGAGAAACATGGCCAACAACGATCAGGCCGGTGGTTCGGGCGGCAAGGCATTCTGGGAGCTGTCCCAGGAGATGGAGGAACAACCTCACTTGTATGAGGATGCCGCCTTCCCCATCGATCCTGAGACCACTGATGGTACCACCGCGGATGAATCCACTGATGCCACCACTGATGGTGCCGCCGAGGATGCCACCACTGATGATGGCGGCGCACGCACAGATGGCAGCCAACAAAAGAGGCAACGGAAGGACCGGCGCCCGATCGTGCTCCGCACCCTCAAGGAGGAAGTTACTGAAGTGTACTTTGACGAGAATCCAATGGTGCCGGAACGAATAGTCAAGGGGTACTCGCTTCAGCTCGGGTGCATTCTCTGGAGCACCGTCTCGATCAACATCGAGAACCTGAGGCATCCTGACCGAGGGAATTTGCGCCACCTCCTCTTTACGAAGCTGCAAGAACGATACAAGTTCCCCGCTGCTTTTGAAAACACAAGCCGCAAAGGGAATAAAGTGAACAATGCTGCCCTCACGAAGATGAGCAAGGCGCTGTCTACTTGGAAAAGCAATGTGAAGAGAATGATCAAGAAAGGTGAGAGTTATGAGAAGATCAAGGAGAAAAATCCTTCAATCACCGAAGATGACTACAACGACTTCAAGATCAATTGCTCGAGCACCGCAAACTCCCAATCAAGTCAGTGGGGGTAAGAAATGCGGGAGCTGAACTTAGTGGAACACAAAATCGGTCCCGACTGTTACAGAGTGGCGGAGCCTATATGGGACAAGGATGACGCGGAGTGTGCCGAGCAAGGCCTACCGCCCCGCTTCGAGAAATACAGCGGTAACAAGCAGACCAGGAACTTTGTCAGGGCCCGGTACAAGGAGGACCCGATAATAAAGGAGCTTACCACCGATCCGAAGACCAGGGCGCTTGAGCTTGTTCTGGTAAGGAATACACCCCCGCGTAATTAGCTCTATATGGTTGCATTCTAATTAATGAAGCCAAATTTCTAAATGGTTCACATTCCTTCCGCAGGCGACTGAAAGCAGTAGCGCGGGGTTGACTATGAGCAACCCTTGGGATACCACTCTAAATAGGGCGTTGAATGTAATGAAGAACAAGGATAAACTCGGTAAGCCGACGTCAGCTGGTCGTGTGGCCGGCAAAGGCTTGTCCACAAAATGGGGGTCATACTATACCGCTGGTGTGCGGAAGGAGAAAAAGACCAGCTCGGAAAGCCAGGCGCGCGAGTTTCAAGAACTCAAGGCACAGGTGGCGCGGATTCCGGAGATTGTCCAAGAGAAAGTGGAACAACGACTCGGAGCGACGATCACCGCCATTGTGCCTACCTTGATCCAGGGGTTGAGTGCATGGATTGCGGGCGGCCAACAGGGGCCGCCCCCGATTCCTAGCTTCACGGCCAGCAACTCGAAGAATGCGATGGCGGGGCCATTGGTGTCTCCGGCGGAGGCGGCATTGGTGTCTCCGACGCCGGCACGGGAGCTTAATGCACCCGGGTGTACGCCGGCCGGCACCTCTGCAGCAAGCGGCCCCTTCGTCAACTGCACGCCCGCCGTTGGCGGTGCCTCGGCATTAGCCAAGCTCGACGCCGTCATCATGGTAACTAATTAAGCCTCTCTCGGCCGAGGACTTCATCTCCTTGCCTTTGACTGGGCATCCCTGATGCCCTACATGTTTTCGCAGGGCGCCGCCGATGTTCCGTGCACTCTCCTGCACCTCGTGAACAACGAGTTGGTCGATGTCGCCAAGGGCCAAATCGTTCAACCGGGCAACCCCTTGTTCCATGGTACCCAGATGCCACCCAAAATGTTTAGGGTTCAACTGGTTCGGGTGCTGCCAGGCTGCGACGAGTTGTTACCTCTGATTCGACCCGTCAGGGCCGACGATGATGACGTGATGACCCTCAGCGCCTGCCTGAGCTGGCCCCTACTTTGGCCGTAGAGCCAGATTCGTTTGGGGGCGGGGGAGACCACCCCAAAGACAACACCGCCAGTCGTGCCGGCGCCAAGTCGGCCCCATGGCAAGACCGCCGCAATGGTGCCGGACATCCCTATGCCACTGGATCCAAACATGCATATGGCACAGGATCAGAACGACTACGACGACGATACATTTGGCAATGTCGATCAGTACTTTGCCGAACATGGGTACGATGGAGACTTCATGGGGGCTCCTTCTCAAGAACCCAACCCAACAAAAGACGTGCGCGATCTAGCTGGTACCGCGGAGAAGCCAAGTTGCAACATGTGTCGTCTGCCGTTCAGCTCTCAGGAGACGCCTCCAGCTGCCGACTTCACCGAGCCTCAGATAGGCGAGGTGCGAAATATTATCAGCCCAAACACACTCAAGAAGGCGGTCTGTGAGCAGAACTCGGTCCCATTACAGGATAAGAAGAAGGCATGCAAAAGAAAGACTAACAAGGGTGCGAGCCAGCTGGCACCGAGTACGATCCGTGCTCAGGACGGGCCACCTTCACCTGAGGATATCTCGAGGAGGGTGCATGTGGCGGGTAGGGCGATGCTACCGACAAATATGCTCAATGCTGCAACCGGTTTTACACGGAGTCTGCATGACAGTGTTCTTTCTTTGGAGAAGCGGCGTCTCAGAGAGAAGGATGTGGCATACCCGGTTTTCGTGGCCAAGGTGCCTGAGGGCAAGGGCTTTGTGGATAACTCTATCGGGCGTACGATCTTCCTGCGGTTTGATGACATCCACGCTATGATGAACCTTCATCCGCTGCACTACACCTTCGTTCGGCTATTTTCGCTGAGTATGGAGATGCAGATCATTCGCGACAAGACCCCGGACATTGTGATAGTCGACCCCTTCTACATGCGTGCCAAGATTTTGGGCAGTGCTGGGGACCGGCAAGTCGCGAGTTCTTACCTCGAAGGCATCATTCTGGCAAACCAAGATAAGGATAACTTCCTAGTGCCTTAATTTCCCGAGTAAGTCCTCCCCTCAACCGTCCCGTAACATATGAATTCTTAGATTTCGATCGTTTTTCTTTTAACATTCCGTGTTTTCTGCAGTGACACACATTGCACGCTCATCCTCCTAAGCCCCAAATATTCCATGGCCACGTATTTCGACCCGGACCGTCAGTCGAACGTAGACTACACAAATGTCAAGAAGGTTCTTGATGATGTTCTCCCTGGCTACACCAAATCTGGAGGCACCTTCACCAGGCCTATTCGTAAGTACGACAAGCACGTGTTATCCCACAATACGACATTCTGCTGCGTCAAGCAGCCGCCTGGCGGTCAGAAGGGTGCCTACTACGCCATCCATCACATGCGGGCGATCATACGGGACCATCATCAACTTCTGCTACTGAGTAAACTCAAAGATTGGGGAAAGAGCGTGTCCACAATCCAGGACGCGAACCTCCGACAAGAATTCTTTCGCATCCAGTCAGAGTTTGCGGAAATCATCCATCAAGATGTCCTTTGTACCTCGGGGCAGTTCTACCTCAGAAATCAACCGTCCAACAGTGGCATCGACACAATGCTACAAATGCAGGCTGACAACGCCCGTTCTTTCATGACTCCCACGATAGACGGCGGCTTCATCCATGCTCCGGTCCCCTTAGTCGAGTCGAAAGCAGTGATGCTGTGTCTAGTTCTGAAACATCGATTGGCTCATGTTGTAATTAAAGTTTAATGAACTTGTAGTATGTCTCTTTGGTTTCGAGAGTCGTTCAAATTAGATGTAATCGATGCTATTAATGTCTTGCTTTTCTCTTCCGATCTTCTGTTGTATACTTATATATTGCTTATGTATTGTCTATGAATTGGTACTAACGTTTCATTTGGCTAGTGCATAGCGATGCCGACGTATGTCGTGTACAAGGGTAAGGTTCCCGGAGTCTACGACTACTGGGAGGAGTGTCGGAGACAGGTTCACCGATTCAGCGGTAACAGTTACAAAGGGTACACCACTAGGGCCGAGGCCGAATCTAGATACGCTCGCTATCTAGCGGGAGAGGGGAGGGAGCGTTGGAGGAACCGGATGAAGATGAGTTTCATCGTGATGATGCTCATCGTGATGACCGCAAATCTCTTCTATGTGATGGTAGTTTAGATGATTGATATCTACTTGTAATGTGAAGACAAACTCGCTACTCGCGGTCTCGAGACTTGTAATATAATGTTCTATCTTTGTTCGGTCTTTTCAATTCGGAGACTAATATGATGAATTGTATTCAGAGACTAGTCTTCTATTGTATTCGATGAATCTGTTGTTGATGTGTGCTGTCTATATTTTGTCCAATTATACATTTTGTAACCTATGCAAAAAATAGAAAATAAAAAAATAAAAAACCCCTAATATTCATACTAATGGCGCACCACACCACAGTGCGCCATTAGTATGCCAAAGGATACTAATGGCGCATCATTAGACAGTGCGCCATTAGTATGCCGAAGTTACTAATGGCGCATCTTGCTGTTGTGCGCCATTAGTATGCCAAAGCACCTGGGTATACATGGCCCCCTGGGAGGCATACTAATGGCACACTGTTGTATATACTAATGGCGCATCCAGTGGTGCGCCATTAGTATACCAGATACTAATGGCGCACCAGTGGTGCGCCATTAGTAAAATATACTAATGGCGTGGCACTAATGGCGCACCACTGATGCGCCATTAATGGCCAAATTAGGTGCGCCATTAGTAGGCCTTTTCCTAGTAGTGTGTAGAGTCTATAAACTAATCATGGTTAGCCGTGTCCCCGGTTATGGACAATTCTAGTATCTAGAAGTGGATATTTATGTTGATCTCATCACTGCTTAATCAATGAATTAGGTTTAATGATGATACTTGGTTAATATTGGGATTTGAGTTGGAGGAACCTTCTCAATATTGGTATAAACTTAGTAGTAAATAAAATTTATTCCTTTGTTGTAGGAAAAATTAGCTTTATGCAAAACATTAAACTTAGAGCCTCCACCAGCCAAATATGCATGTAGATATAGTTTCTTGCATTCATTGCTCTACAATGTAACTCGGCCAACATATTCCATGTGCTGACCTACACGGCTGCAATGTCTCATGTTGCAGACTTTACTGATGTAGAATAAGGTGCAATAGGTCATTGTCATGCACTCAACTATGCTGTTAGAGTTGATGGACTCATTTATCTTCGAAGCTTCCGCCGTTATTTCGTTTAGATGGCCTTAAGCCATATTATTTGTGTAATAAATACTCTTTATGAGGACCTTGATGTAATAAGTGTGTGATTGAACTTTGTTATAATTCCTCGGGTACTGTGTGTGTCAGCATACCGATCCAGGGATGCCACTTAAGCACATAGACTTCAGCCCATTGGGATCACGGTCGCTATTGATGGTGATACAAGTGAAGTAATGGTAGTAGATATTGATTTTTTGTAATAGTAACAAAAAAATAGCAAGGTAGCAAGTGATAAAACGGAGCAAAAACAGAATTGCAGTCTCTCAACAATGCTAATATAATTGGATCACATAACCATCCCTCAATGTGCGATGAAGAATCACTCCAAAGTTGTTTATCTAGTGGATAACATAAGAATAAATTGTTTGTAGGGTACGAAACCACCTTAAAGTTATTCTTTCCGTTCAATCTATTCAAGAGTTCGTACTAAAATAACACAAATTTATTCTTTCCATTTGATCTATCCAAGAGTTCGTACTAAAATAACACCATATGATACGCATCAACCAACTCAAATGACACCTAGATACTCCAATGTCACCACAAGTATTCATGAGTTAATTATATGATACCCATCAAACAATTTCAGATTCGTAATACTCGATCCAACACAAAGAACCTCATAGAGTGCCATAAGATCTATACCGGAGAAACAAAGACAAGAACGTGCATCAACCCCTATGCATAGATTACCCCAATGTCACCTCGGGAATCCGCAAGTTGAGTGCCAAAACATATCTCAAGAGAATCAATATAATACCCCATTGTCACCATGGGTATTCATATGCAAGACATATATCAAGTGCTCTCAAATCCATAAAAGTATTCACTCCGATAAAAAAACAATCTCAAAGGGAAAACTCAATTCATCACAACAAGCTAGAGAGGGAGAAAAACCATATGATCCAACCATATTAATAAAGCCCCCGATACATCAAGATTGTGCCATCAAGAACATGATGGAGAGACAGATTAAACACATAGCTACTGGCACAAACCCTCAGCCCCGAGGGTGGACTACTCCCTACTCATCATCATAGCCGCTATGATGAAGATGGCCACCGGAGATGATTTCCCCCTTCGGCAGGGTGCCGGAACGGGGTCTAGATTGGTTTTTCATGGCTACAGATATTTGCAGTGGCGAAACTTCTGATCTAGGGTCTCCCCCAAGGGGTTTGGAATATTTGGAAATTTATACGGTGAAGAGGGGGCTGCGGGAGGCCACCGAGGTGGGCACAACCCACCGGGGCACGCCTAGGGGCCCAGGCGCGCCCTGGTGTGTTGTGCCCCCCTCGGGGCACAGCCAGGTGCTGCTCTGGCCCATTGGATGTCATCTAGTCCATATAAAATCCACAAAAAGTTTCACGTTGTCTGGACTCCGTTTGATATTGATTTCCTACGATGTAAAAAACAAGCAAAAAACAACAACTAGCACTGGGCACTATGTCAATAGGTTAGTGATAACCCACAAGTATAGGGGATCATAATAGTTTTCGAGGGTAGAGTATTCAACCGAAATTTATAGATTCTACACAAGGGGAGCCAAAGAATATTTGTAAGTATTAGCAGTTGAGTATTCATATCAACCACACCTGGAGATTTATTATCTGCAGCAAAGTGATCAATAGCAAAGTAGTATGATAGTTTTGATAGTAGTAGAAACAACAATAGTAACGGTAACATTGATAGCAATAGTTTTGTAGCAAGTGCAATAGTAACAACAACAATAGTAACTTAGCAAGATCAATATGTAGGAAATTTGTAGGCATTGGATTGGTAATTTGTTGGATGATTTTCATCATGAGACAGTCGTAACCTAGGGCGATACTGCACTAGCTCCAGTTCATAAATAAAATGTAGGCATGTATTCCGTAAATAGTCATACATGCTTATGGAAAGAACTTGCATGACATATTTTGTCCTACCCTCCCGTGGCAGCGGGGTCCTATTGGAAACTAAGGGATATTAAGGCCTCCTTTTAATAGAGAACCGGAACAAAGCATTAACATGCAGTGAATACATGAACTCCTCAAACTACGGTTATCACCGGGAAGTGTACTGACTTCTGTCACTCCGGGTTTGCCAGATCATAACACGTAGTAGGTGAGTATAACTTGCAAGATTGGATCTAGAACATAGATATAATGGTGATAACATAAATGGTTCAGATCTAAAATCATGGCACCACTACTAGGAAAAACATTACCAGTAGCGTGGGTTTTTCGCATACCAGTAGCATGGGTTCCCACGCTACTACTATGGCGCTACAACTATTTTTAGCAGTAGTGCATGTTTTACCCCACGATACTGATAACCAGACATACCAGTAGCGCCTATGCCCTACCCTACTACTAGTTCACACCAGCGCTACTACTAATGGAAGGGTAGCACATATATGCCACGCTACTAGTAACTAATTAGGATTTAGAAAAATTAAAAATCTACCTATTTCAGTTTAGACATACATTTCAGCTAGCCTATGATTATGATTGTTGTTCCTTTCCTACGGACTAAACCCTCCGATTTATATAGACACCGGAGGGGGCTAGGGTTACACAGAGTCGGTTACAGAGAAGGGAATCTACATATCCGACTTGCCAAGCTTGCCATCTACGCAAAGTAGAGTCCCACCCGGACACGGGACAAAGTCTTCTATCTTGTATCTTCATAGCCCAACAGTCCAAACAATGTATATAGTCCGTCTGTCCGAGGACCCCTTAATCCAGAACTCCCTCAACCGCCGCTGTAGCACCGTGATGATGTCTTCGTAGTCGTTGTCGGTGTCAAAACTGGCGGATCTTGGGTAGGGGGTCCCGATCTGTGCGTCTTAGGTTGATGGTAACAGGAAGCAAGGGACACAATGTTTACCCAGGTTCGGTCCTCTCAATGGAGGTAAAACCCTACTTTCTGCTTGGTTAATATTGAAGATATGAGTCGTACAAGAGTAGATCTACCACGAGATCATAGAGGCTAAACCCTAAGAGCTAGCCTGTGATGGTATGATTGTAATTGTGATCGGCCTTCTAAGGACCATCCCCTCCGGTTTATATATACATCGGAGAGACCTAGGGTTTAGATGGAGTCGGTTGCAAGGAAGGCAATATAATATCCGGATCGCCAAGCTTGTCTTCCACGCAAAGGAGAGTCCCATCCGGACACGGGCCGAAGTCTTGAGTCTTGTATCTTCACGCTTCAATAGTCCGGACGATGTATATAGTCCGGCTGTCCGGATACCCCCTAATCCAGGACGCCCTTAGTAGTCCCTGAACCAGGCTTCAATGACGATGAGTCCGGCACGCAGTCTTGTCTTCGGCATTGCAAGGCGGGTTCCTCTTCCCGAATACTCCAAGGTTATTATCGAACACGTAGACCGTGTCCGGATCTTCAGGATGATCTTCACACACCATTGTAAGGAACATAGCATAAATCCGTTCTGCTAGCAATCTTTGTACATCGTGCCCTTGCATCATGGCCTGGTCGAACACGAAGCGGCGTTTCCTGCTCCACCTTGACTCGTGTTGCGAGGCGGGTTTATTGGCACGTCCTGCCAAAGCAGAGATCGTGTTCCTCTTATTACGGGATCTTTCATCAATATGGGCGTGTGTGACCCCATGGCGACCATTGGTATGACTCCGTGTATTTTAGATAAGTCCCAAGCGGTCACAGTGAGGACTCTTGATATTCATCCCTTTTATAAAGGGGTCAAGGCCTATGCCTCTTTTCCACCTCCCTTGCTCCTTCTCGCACCTCGAGTTCTAACACCCAAGACCCAAGCTCCAACACCCCAGATCCTCCAAAATGTCTGGATCCGACGCAAAAGGCCGGTGGGTGGACTCCTCGATCCAAGAGGAGGACATTATGAAGCTTAGGGAGGTCGGATACCTGACTGCCGATATCCCGCACAAGCTTCCTGCTCCAGGGCAAGTCATCCCTACGTCGGAGCCCAATGAGAGCATTGTGTTCGTTCCTCACTTCCTCTAAGGCCTGGGCCTCACCCTCGACCCCTTTGTGAGGGGCTCATGTTCTACTATGGGTTGGATTTTCATGATCTGGCTCTAGACGCCATCCTCCATATCTCGTTGTTCATTATTGTGTGCGAGGCCTTTCTCCACGTCTCCCCACACTTCGGCTTATGGCTCAAGACCTTCAATGTGAAGCCGAAGATGACCGAGGGGCGACATGCGTAGTGTGGAGGTGCCATAATAAGCAGGAACGCTGATGCCCCATGGCCAGAGGGTTCTTTCCCGGACGTATCTGATGTACGGCAACGAAAGTGGTTTTATGCTACAGCTCCTAGAGGCACAAAGTGGGTAGCTGCCCCCGAGTTCCGCTCGGGCCCTCCGTCACAGCTGGCGTCTTGGACTGACGTAGGACGGAATTATGGGCCTGCTGGTGATGTACCAGAACTGCAGAATCGCATCCGGGAGCTTATTGAGAGGGACATAAATCTTGTCAGCATAATTCAAGTAATGCTAATCCGACGGATGTTGCCGTGCAAACATCGACCTCTCTGGATGTGGGAGTTTAATCCGGAGGGTCCGCGGACTATTAAGCACTTCTTCGGCCTGAAGCTCGAAGGGATGTGTAAATTATTCTTCGGACCACAAGTAACGTGTCCGTACACCACCGAGGATGCGGGCCTAAGCTGCAATCGCCTAGAAGCCCAGGTAAGTAACCTTAAAGCTGGACACTTCATTTATATTTATCATAACTATTATTCTAAAAATCCCTCTGTGGACAGGAATGGCTCAACAAGGCGGAGAGAATCAGGTGTCCGGCGCCACTTCCTGAGGGTTCGCCTGGTCCAACCGTTGCCAAGATGCTTGGCCTGGTGCTCAGCAAAATCCCCTCAGGGAAATGCGAAGGAAAGGGTAGTGAAGCCGAACTTCACAGACTACGCATCCAGACCGGAGGAATTGCTACCTCTCCTACGGAGGATAGTTGGGAAGGGGAGGTCAAAACCTCCTCCCCGCAAGGGAAGAAGGTATCACCAGGGGGCTCTGCCACGACGGGCATCCTCATCGCGTCGTGCCCACCAACGGGCCAGCCCTCCACCGAGCTGTAAGTTGATCATTAATTCGAAGGTTGGGTGTTTCTCCGAGATTCATAACCGGGACTTCGTCTTTTGATGTCCAGCGAGCAGCTCTTCTCAACAGAGTTCGTCTTCGGGGGATCTTCCTCCGGAGATGATGGAGAGTGAGACCCCGCCCACCTCTCCGCCTCATGAAGCGGGTGACACTGAGGTGTCATTACGGAGGAGTCCGGATCTGCAAAAGCCGGAAGTTAACATGTCAGTCGCTCTGAGCCCGGAGCGTTTGGCTCCCAGGGGGGGCGATGAGAAGGGTCCGACACAGTTCGATGTCCGGCCAGACATACTGACAGGCCTTCTGGAGCGAGGCACGCTCTTGGAGGAGCACCGTTATTTAATGAGCACGATGCTCACGAAGATTTCGTCCGCTACAAGTGGTTTCAATGGGGCATTTACAAGCCTGCTCAAAGGCTTTGAGGTATGTAGTGAAAAATGCACAATTTTTTGGTTATGAAGCACATGCTAGGTGTGCTCCCTATGGATAGTAGCCCCTGAGACTCTGGTTGCCCGCCATAGGCGGCAAACGGGGAATCATATAGTAATGGATGTGCTGTACATGTGCGCAGGTGTATAAGGATCCGGCAGCCGACCAGTCTATTGAAGTTGCCGAACTAAGGAGGTAGATCAGATCTATTGATGCCGATATCACGCTGGTGAACAAACGGCTGGAGGAGTCACAGGGTATGTGCTCTGCTTCCCTTATTATGATATATAGGAAAATGCAAGAGGGTATAATATTAATGCAATGTGTTTGCACCCAAATGGTGCTGCTGCCGTGGAGGCCCTCAGAGTGGAACTTGCTCAGGCCAAGGAACAAGCTCGGGCTAGCAATGCGGTGACACCAAATAATTTCAGATTCATAATACTCAATCCAACACTACAAAAAAAAGACACATCCATGACATTTTGGGCCAAATGATTTTTTTCTGTCATGCTTATGACACTTCTATGATGATAATTGTGACAAACCCGATATCATCATAGATGTGGTGGGCTCCTACTTCTATGAGAAAAAATCATGATAGAAAATGGGCTTTTCGTCCTAGGGGGGGGGGGCGGAGACGCATCTACATGACATTCTTTCGGTCGTCCATGACGGAAACAACCATGGTAGAAGCAAGGGCGAGGTAAATATCAGGGAGTTCCCGGTTATGGTGGGTGATCAATGGCCGAGCGATGCGCGTTTCTCTCGTACACGTACGTGCGTGGGTGCGAGGCGTTGGGCTCTAACTAAACCCGAGCGAGGCGTTCGCCTAATTGAACCCGAGCGATTGCACTACAGGCTACATGTTACTAAACCTGAGCGATCAATCAATGGTTGTTAACTGAACCCGATCGAGCGATTCCTTCATTTGTTACTGCTGCTAACTGAAGCCGATCGAACCTGCTGCCTCCTTCCCTTGATGAATAGTGAGCATTGTTGGGTGGTTTGGATGAACATGTCCCAGTGGGGGGTTGGATGAACAAGACCTCGTGGTTTTGCCGCTGGATGAACATGACCCCGATCGATTGAGCCGGTTGGGCATGGATGAACAGGACCCCGTGGAGGGCTGGATGAACAGGACCCCGTGGAGGGAAGGTTGAACAGTAGCCGGTGGAGGGCTGGTTGAACAGTATCCGGTGGGGGGCTGGATGAATAGTAGCCCAGTAAGGGGTGGTTGAACAGGAACCCGTGGAGAGGGCTGGTTGAACAGTAGCCGATGGAGGAGCGGTGGAGGATGGATGAACACGAGCCCGTGAATGAATAGTCACAGGTGGAGGCTGGAGGAGGTCGACGGTGGATGAATAGTAGCCCATGGAGGCTGGAGGAGGTCGGTGGTGGTGATGAACAGTATCCTGTGGAGTCCCGTTTTGCGGTGCGCCACACCCCTCCCGATGAACAGGACCCCCGTTTCAACCGTAGCGCTCCAACACAAGTTCGTTTCCTCTGTTTTGTGGTACGCCACAGCCCTCCCAATCAAGAGGACCCCGTTCCGACCTTAGGAGGTCCAACAGAAGTCTGTTTCCTCCGTTTTGCGGTATGCTAGACCCCTCTCGATGAACAGGATCCCGTTTCGACCGTGTCCGGTCGAACACAAGGCTGTTTACTCCATTCTACGGTACGCTAGGCCTCGTTTCCATCGATTGTTCCATCCAAGCCGGTTGGCTCCCGATGAACACGACGTATTCCGTTGCCTCCCCATGAACATGACGCATTCCATTGGCTCCCCATGAACACTACGACGACGCAGATTATCCGTTCTGATCCAGCCATGTACACGAGCCCTGGCCATACGTATGCGCGAGTAGCCATTCGAGACCCCACCCGTATGTACGCACGTGGCCGTATTTTTCTTTCTTGCACATTGGCTACTGTACGTACGTGTACATGCTACGTGCGCGCCTCTACTACGACACGTGCGCGCCTCTACATCGACCAGTATGTACGTACACGTTCGCGACCAGAATGGCAACACTACTTTCGCTTCCACCAGGTGGGTCCCAACTATCAGGCACTTCCTTGCATACGAAGATGTAGCTGCTGGGTCCCAGCAGTCAGGGGGCGAATCATTATTTTTCCCGTAATATGGAGGCACTTCCTCGCGTGTGAAGATGTAGCTGGTGGGTCCCAGCAGTCAGGGGGGAAACGTTTTTTTCGCAAAATACGGTGGCCCGTCCGGTGGGTCCCTGCTATCAGGTGGAGGAATCATTATTTTCCGCGTAATAAGGAGGCAGTTCCTTGTTGCGGCTGTGGACCTAGTTGTCAGCCTCTCCACGTACAGTACTCTTCCAATGGAAGTCGTTCCTTGACCACGTTGACCACGCCACACCGAGAGCACTAGGGCGGTGGACGACGGCGAGGCCTATGAAGAGGACAACACGGAGTCGGGGAAGACGCGGCAGTGGATGCCCACGCGGAGAGGTGTACGAGGGTTCACTGGTTCAACTTTGGTGTGAGACTGCCATCGCCGCAGAATAACAGGGGGTCTGGGTGAGTGGAGGGATGGCCTGGCCAGCGGTGGGAGTAGTAGGGGGCGGTGAGGCCTCCGCGACGGCACAACCATCCACTGGAGGCAGGAGCAGGCGGCACGACCGATGCTGCTTTGGGAGGCTGGAGCAAGAAGACCAGAGGTTGAAGAAGCACTACGGCCGTTGGATGGACATCGTATGGACACTGGAGCTAGAATCTTTCATATTGACTAAGTTGACAAAGCCCTCCTTCCCCGTCAACTTAGTAGGCCCACAAGTCAGCCTCCCACTATGCTGGGTCCCAGCTAGCAGGGGGAGTATTCATTTTTTGTGCGTAATAATGAGGCACTTCCTTGCGTGTGAAGATATAGCTGGTGGGTCCGACCTGTCAGTGGGGGGGGGGAGTTTTTTCGCGAAATACAGAGGCCCATCCGGTCGGTCCCAGATGTCAGGTGGAAGAATCATTATTTTGCGCGTAATAAGGAGGCATTTCCTTGTGTGCGGCTGTGGACCCAGCTGTCAGCCTCTCCACGTACAATCCACATCCGATGGAAGTCGTTCCTTGACCACGTTGACCACGCTGTGCCAAGAGCACCAGGGCAGTGGACTATGGCGAGGCCTAGAAGGTGACGACATGGAGCCGGGGAAGACGCGGTAGTGGATTCCCACACAGAGAGGAGTACGAGGGTTCACTAGTTTGGCTTTGGTGTGAGGCTGCCGTCGCCGCAGAATAATAGGGGGTGTGGGTGAGTGGAGGGATGGCTTGGATAGCAGTGGGAGTAGAAGGGGGTGGTGAGGCCTCCGCGGAAGCACAACCGGCCACGAGAGGTAGGAGTAGGCGACATCACTGGCGCTGCTTTGGGCGGCCGGAGCAAGAAGACCAGAGGTTGAAGAAGCACGACAGCCGTTGGATGGACATCGTACGGTCACTGTAGCTAGAATCATTTATACTGACTAAGTTGACAAAGCCCTTGGTACGCGTCAACTTAGTAGGCCCACAGGTCAGCCTCTGAAATGATGCGCCCCAGATGTTAGGGGGAGGAACCATTTTTTGGGCGGCTGAAGATAGAATATCCGAGATTGAAGAAGAAGCACGACATCCATTGCATGGACATCCAACGGCCACTACTGCTAGAACCGTCTGTTGACTATAAGTTGACAAAGCCTTGCATACGCGTCAACTTACTTTTTTTAGGGGACGCATCAACTTAGTAGGCCCACAAGTGTGTGGCAGAGAGCTTATAGCCCATTTATGATTTGTAAGAATGTACATCCCATTTTTGAATTCTAATGGAATTTACTACAACCCATTTACAATTTGTTAAAAGTACATCCCATTTTCTATCTAGGACAACGATTAATAATTTCAACCAACCGTTCAAAACAGAATTCAATAAAATTTCCCACATTTTGATGGGATCCGAAATATTTTTATCCCAAAATTTCTAGTCAGATTAAATACAATTTCAATATAAATTTGTATTACGTAAAAATCCAACGAAACATTGCACGTGCAAAAATTAATGAAATAAAAAGTTTCAAAATCCAAAAACAGTATTTCATAAACTAATTACGTGTTTGGTGCATTTTTTATAGTTACTGCCCAGCATTTATAATTACATCTCATTTATTATTTCTTAAAGCCTAATGCATCCCTCCTAGGAAAGATTTGCAGCCTAGCGAGGCGGAGAATATATAACAAGTTGACCTTGCCTGGGTATTCCTAAAAAAGTATAGCTGGGCTAGCCAATTTTAGCTTGAAAAAATTAATATCTAGGCTGGATATTTGGCCTGGGCTAGACGGGCCACAACACGCCCAGTTAATACCCTGCTCTCCTCTGAACAACAACGAAAACATTGCTCAAGAAAAACTCTGTAGTCCTCACACCTCAAAAACACAAATACTGCTCACGCTGCTTGGTCACAGCTGTCGGCCGCTCCTTGTGCACTTCTCTCGTTCATTGATTACATAGGTTAACAATGGTGTGGGATCATGATGTCAGGACACCAGGAGGAAGCAAAAAAATATAGTTGTACATAAGAAGGAGGCACTTGCGTACGTACGGCTATGGCTCTCCTAAATCCTCATGTTCATTGACGATGTTGACAATTCTCGGCGCCACGACAAGCGCAACAACTCGAAGGATGATCAAGAGGGTCTTACGGGCGCTAAGGATGGTCTGATACAGCGTCGCCCGCTCATTCAGAAGACGGGATCATCAGACACCTATGAGCACCTTTGTGAGACTGAGACGACATGAAATGGTAAGGCTGTGCTTGGGAGCTCTGGTTTATCTCACACATTTATTAAGATACAAGTGTAATTTACTCGTCGTGGGAAACAACAAGTAAAATACAGGCGTAATGAAACCGAGGGCCCGAGGTCTGTAAGTAAAACCGGCAGGTTACGCGTGTAATTTGAGAGAACAATATATATTTTCTAGTCGAAATTGACCAACCAAGCGCTTCACCGGAGACCATCTGCTTTTATTTAACAGCATCAGTTTTACAAGTGGTTTTGGTTGGAAAACGACAATCCAATCACGGCCTAAGATGATGAGTTGGTCGGAAGATCATATGGTTTCACCTCTAACCTACCCGAGTTGTCGTATAGGCTATGAGTGAAACATAATACAATGAACTTCTTAAGCACAGAAACAACAGAAGAGAATGCTCTTCAAAACATGCAAATCACAGGCATTAGCTCAATATGCAAAACAATATGAAGCATTATTCTTAGGAGGCACGGTGAACAGCTCATGATGCCGCATGCCACAGCATTCCAAGCTCAACTAGGCAATCAAACTCACAAGGCCTGGCATTACATAGAGAACATTCAGAACAAACTCTTAAAATACCTTACCTAAGTCAACATTTGTGTGACTATACATCTCAGCAGAGTAAATATTTCTGACTGAAGACAGGAATAGGAAAAAACGATCGACGTTGCTCACAGCAAAGGGCGTCCCTGTCAAAAATATCAAATGAATGTCTTCTGGCTAACATCAATGAGCAAAATTTGACAAGGTTTTCCAATTCCAATATATTAAACTAATGTCTTCTTGCTAACATCAATGATTAAACTTTGACAAGCTTTTCCCATTCAAAATATGTAATGCCTATGATTGTGGAACAGGCAGGGTTTGTCATCAGTTTGTCAACTGATAGTCTGGTGGCTCAAGGTGACAACGAATGATTAGAGAACCATTCAATGTATTGCACATGATGAAGTATTATGGAGGACACAAACCATCTGAACATTGTGTGCAGTTCCACTAAAATCATGCTGAGCATCCCTATGGATTTCGTATTTATATGCTGCAAGAAAACAAAGACACATTAGCACACACATGAATAGTAGCCCCAATGTCAACCCACCAATCGGTGGACTAACAAACTAAAAGTACGGTAAACATATTACCATGCCCAGATTCCCCATTATTGTTGCTTAGAATGACATTGACAGACTTGGAGTCTTGTCATGGCTTCTTGTACTTGTTTGGGCACTTTTTGCCCAGTGCACTCCACGTGTTGTAGAGTTGCCTATGCTCTCCGCAGACTAGTCATGTCACCAACGTCTACTAATACTCTGTAAAGCTTCTCGATCATTCCTTCTGTAATGTAGCGCAAATAGTGACTGCTTCTTTCTGCAAAGTGGTAAGACCAACTAAACCCAATAATGCAGCAGTTTGCCTAAGACACATTGGCTCCTTTTGTGCAATTCAACTAAAATCAAAGTCGGAATAAAATCGAGCTTTAATTTTTATATCGTTGTAAGCAACAATAGGTATAAGGGAAACAATTACTGAGAAATAACAGTTGATGAATTGTACTCCCAAAAGAAAAACATCTACTGATGTACCTTATCTTAATTAATGGGAAACAAAGCAGGAGAGTAGAAATTATCCATCAGTGTGATTCATTCATATTAACTAAGACATTATCTTAACAATGCCTTGTTTCAACATGTATAAAGAACGAAAAAATAAAAAACTACCATTCCTAAAACAATGCGACTGATTCATTCCAACGGAGGCATTATCTTAACAATACCTTGGTTAACATGTAGAAAGAACTACAAAGCAGGATAGTACCATTCCTAAAACAATGTGACCGATTCATTTTAACACATGCAAAAAAGGAATCAATTAGTGGCCAATAAAGGAGGATGAAACACGCGGCCACAAAAATGGTAATCCCTCCAATTCCTAACAAGTGTTCCAGTTTAGGACTAAGATTCAGTAGTTAATTATTCTGAGAGTGGCATTGCTTAATTTTACCAGCGGCATTAGATTAACAAAAAGCATAAATAGTTCAAGGGGATAGTGGGCGCAACAACATCATGTGCTTCCATCTACTTATAAAGGGGGTGATGCAGACTTTTCTTGTAACAAAGAAACAAGCATCATGTCTGGATTGGAACAACTTTTGCTCACTTAATTGTAAAAGATAGCAGTCCAATAGCTTCAATTCAACATTTATCCAAAACAGTACCAATACAAGTAGCACAACATCTCAAAGCACACTGCAGCATCATGTGGATGAAAGTCGGTACTGACCTTTCTTGACCATGATTTGAAACATCTCGCAAGAAGGACTTCAAAGAAATCCCAACACATATATGAAACCCGATATCCTTTTGTGTAGTTCCACCAAAATTAAGCAAAGTCATCAGTGTGACATTCAAGTTGAACTGCACAAAACACTCTTAAAACATAAGTGTTTTGCATAGCAAAGAAAAATGTCGCAATAGCAACAAGTTGAGTAGATATCCCTGTTTTAACAAAGGAAAAAAGGAATCAATTATTGGCAAATAAAGGAGGTTGAAACATGCACCCGCAAAAATGGTAATCCCGCCAATCCCTAACAAGTGTTGCAGTTTTGAACTAAGATTCAGTAGTTTATTCTGACAGTGGCATTGCTTAATTTTACCAGCGGCATTAGATTAATAGAAAGCATAAATACTTCCAGGGGAGAGTGGGAGCAACAACTCCATGTGCTTCCATCTACTTATAAAGGGGGTGATGCAGAGTTTGTTGTAGGAAAGAAACAAGCATCATGTATGGGTTGGAACAACTTTTGCTCACTTAATGGTAAAAGACAGCAGTTCAATAGCTTCAATTCAACATTTATCTAAAATAGTACCAATACATGTAGCACAACATCTCAAAGCACACTATACCATCATGTGGATGAGACCAAGATTTGAAACAACTCGCGAGGAAGACTTGAAACAAATCTCGATCTCCTTTTGTGCAGTTCCACCAAAATTAAGCAAAGTCGCCGGTGTGACATTCAAGTTGAACTGCACAAAACACTCTTAAAACATAAGTGTTTTGCGTGACGAAGCAAAATGTCACAATAGCAACAAATTGAATAGATGTCCCTATTTTAATTGAGGCAAAAAAGGAACCAATTACTGGAAAATAAAGGAGGATGAAACATGTGGCCACAAAAATGGTAATTCCACCAATCCCTAACAAGTGTTGCAGTTTTGAACTAAGATTCAGTAGTTAATTCTGAGAGTGGCATTGCTTAATTTTACCAGCGACATTAGATTAACAAAAAGCATAAACAGTTCCAGGGGAGGGTGGGCGTAACAACACCATGTTCTTCCATCTACTTATAAAGGGGGTGATGCAGAGTTTGTTGTAACAAAGCAACACGCATAGTGTCTGGGTTGGTACCATTTTTGTTCACTACTTAATGTGAAAAGAGAGCAATACAATAGCTTCAATTCAACATTTATTTAAAACAGTACCAATACAAGTAGCACAACATCTAAAAACACACTGCACAATCATGTGGATGAAGGCAAGTACCAACCTGTCATGACACACACAAGATCACGTACGAATCTGCCAACATGAATAGGAAATCCAATCTCGTTTGTGCAGTTACACTGAAATGAAGCAAAAAGTCGCCGGTGTGACATTTAAGTTTGCTATAGCAACAAGTTGAATAGATATCCGTATTTTAACAGAGGCAAAGAAGGAAACAATTACTAGCCAATAAAGGATATGAAACAAACGGCAACAAAAAGAAGAATCTAACTTATCTTGATGGAAAACAAAGTAGGATAGTAGCATTTCTAAAACGGTTGCATTGATTCATATTAACAGAGACATTCTCTTAAAACAACATTCACTAAAAATGTAATTTACTTTTAACAGTGGCATTGCTTCAATTTTCCAGCGGCATTCTTATATTAACAACAACAAAATAGTTGTATGGGACATGGGACATGGGACATGCCAGCACCATGTGCGTCCACACGTATAAATGGGTGATGCATAGTATGTAGCCAATCAGCATATCGGCGTTGGTCCCATATTTGTTCTCTTTGAACCTTTTTCCTATGTAAGGGCAGCAAATCTATTCCTACACAAACTACCCCACCCCCAGTTTCTTTCCCTTTTCAACAAAGAGATCGGTTCCCTACAGATGTGTGTACCGAGTTACCCCCTTTTTCCCTTTTCGACCAACAAAGCGGCTGGATAGCCAGTCTATACTACTTTCTCTCCCTCCTTTCCTCATTTAACCACGTCCTAGAATCATGCTCCACCCCACCGCACCCTTCTTTCCTCTTTGAACCAAGACCTAGATTCGACTACCGAATCGAAAAAGATCCGCATGCAGCTAGAGCAATGACGGTTTCAAAGAAACTTATATCTTAGGGTCGTCGGGATGTGGCAAGGCATGCGGCGGGAGGCAAGATCTGCCCACACTACGTACGACAGTGGGGAAGAAGGGGTCGGTGGCCCTCCCGCGCAGGCTTTGGGTTAAATAGAATACCACAGCCGGCAATGGATTGCCTCCCTCGCCGAAGGCGATAGAGTGAACCCTGCACCTCCTCCCCTTCCTGGTGCGACGTGATCCAGACTCCTCCTTCACCAGCTGTGAGGGGGGAGAGAGAGATAAGAGGCCAACGTAGTCTTGTTTAGATCGGGTGAAGAGGGTGAGAGACTGTGAATATAGCAAACCCTAGCAAAGGAACGCTCAGCCTCCTGCGTGCGTGCGTGCGTGTGCGTGTGTGTCTATATATCTTTCCCTAATAATAAAGCATGGATTGACTCCCTGGGTTCCCCGTCACAATACGCTTCTTTCTGTAAGTTTATGCTTTCACTTTGAATTTTAAACATATAAATGAGGTGGTACTAATTTGGGGAACCTACACGATGGGTTCGTTCGCACGCACACACGCTAAGCCGTCCTGGGCCATGTAGTCGATGGGTTTGCTCACACACATGCATTGCTAAGCTGACCTGGGCCATGTAGTTTTGCATTAATGAGCTTGTTTGTTTTCTCCAAAAAAAATCTATGCTTTCGGTCTTCGTTTTCTTTTGTTCGTCGTATGGTTTTAAAAGCCCATTCCAACACGTTCGTCCGTCCGACTAGGTAGGAAAAATTTCACGCTGGAGTTTCCCATCTCTTAAATACATCTCTGAAATCAACACAATACCCTGGTAATCTGCCCCTAGTGAAAGGCGATCGGGACACAATCGTGATGAAGTGGGTCGTCAGGTACACGGCGAGCGCCGATGCATATCATTGTCGTCCATCCCCGCAATGGCCATCACCACATACTCCATAAGGGCTGCCCACACCTGCGTTGTGACGCGATCTACGGTGGTCTGCAGCGTCGCCTGCCTCCACGGCGTCGTGGTCGTCGCCCAACCTGCCATCCATGAGCCCCGCCACCCTGACCGCCTTCACGCGCGGCACCTTTGCCACCACGTACTTCCCATCGACGTCCTAGCCTGGTGCTCGAGTATCCGGCGAGCCAGTGAGGGCCTTGAATAGCAGCATGTCGAAGCCGTAAAACTCATACTTCTCGGACATGATGCATGTGCAGAGGAAGAAGGGGTCTGCGTAAACTGGCGATCCCATTGCTTACGTGGCCTAGGCAGGCGCAACGGTTGCCGGGAAGGTGCCCTCACTGCCCGGCCCTAGGTCGCAGAGTCTTGCACGTCCGTCGTCATCAAAGAGTACTTACTTGGAGGCCGACACGTCGCCATGCACCATGTAGATGTTGTCGTGGGGGTGCTCCAGCGCAATGACCACATCGTGGAATGGAGCCGGTTGGCCAGGGTGCCGCCAGGCATGTACTACATCACCAGCGCACCATGGCGCACAACACCACCACATCATGGCACACACTGTTGTCCATTGTAAAACCCTGCCTTCCTGTCCCCGTCCCCTATAACGCTCGCCGGTCGCACATGTATTTCATACGAATGCATGTGGCCCTAAAATAATGTCATGGTCACGCGCAGGTAAAAGACTAAAGACCATAGAACAAGGAGCGGTTGAGAAGTATACTACGAGACCCCGTGAGGGAAACGAGCCACCGGAGGCCCAAGGGGCATGTCATTGATACTTCCTCTATAAAGAAATATAGGAGTGTTCAGATCACTATTTTAGTGATCTAAGTGCTTATATGTCTTTACAGAGGGAGTACATGATCTATCTAAAATTTAAACACAAGGGCATACTTTCAGTTATAGATTTTTTTAGCTACGGTATTGCATCTATGTGTTGTGTTTGTTTGCAGGCTACACCCATACGTAGCTTGCCAGGAGGGGATGCCATCGGCAAGTATATGAAATTACCATAATTGATAACAATTGCAACATATGAAGGAATGACCAAACTCCTAATCCCGCCATGCCCCTTCCGGCTTCTACGTACTACCCTCCCACCACCAACTCTGCTCTCAGTGTGCCTTCCATCCCCGGCAATGTGTTGTGACCCGGTTCCTTGATCCGACCAATCCTTATTTGATAAGTAAATCACAGGTGTTGTGCAAAAACGGGTAGGAATATGAAGGAAGGTGTATGGACCAGATGCACGAAGTGAATCTTGCAGGACAACCATCACGCCCATTTTAATAACATTAGTGTTTTAATGTTTTGAAATATTCCCTTGCAGGGGTGCAATGACATGTACGACATGTGGGGGTGGGCTCAATGACATGGGATTGCCCACATTTGGATACGCCGTGATTAGGTGAACACCGATATCATTGTCAGTGAGGGTGTGAAGGAGGATAGGGACTAAAGGTGGGGCGATGTGCTCTGATATATGACATTGACCTATTGAGAGCTTTGAGTTATGCTTATCAGCAAGAAACAAAATCAATTATTTCCCCATTGCAGCGCACGGGTATTTTTGCTAGTGTGTGTGTGTGTGTCTATATATATATATATATATATATATCGGTCTATTCTGCTAATATTAGCAGAATAACTATTCTGATAATACTTCCGCACTGCACGCTCAACGCAAGTGCACGTCATTGTTTGAACTAAGTGTGCTGCAGTACTCACACGAGTGAACTTCGTGTCAAAAAAAATTGCATGAAGTGTTTTTTCGGTACTGTTTTCACTCTAATTTTTTAACTGTTTATCGGAACAAGGTGTATAATATACCCTTGGAAAGCTATTCATTAGGCTCAACTTTGCCATCTTGAACACTTTTCGAGATTACTCTCGGTTTAAGAGCAGTTTCAAAAATGGTGCGGCGGATGACGCGTGGCAGCGAGCGTATTTTCATGTCTTTTTCTAAACCGCTCATCGAAAAAAAGCAAATGATACGCCGTTGGAAAGATATCGTCGAGGTGCATCTTTTTCATATCTATTATTTTGTCTAATCCATTACGGTTTAAGAGCAGTTTCAAGTTTACAAAATCACGGAATTATGTTTTTTTGATATTTTTGCAATTTTCGGTACTGTTTTCGCTCTAGTTTTTGAACCGTTTGTCAAAATGAGGGGTGTTATACGTCCTTAGAAATCTATGGACAAGGCGCAACTTTCATATGTACAAATGTTTTTAAGATTCCTTACGGTTTTAAGTTAATTTTGAAAATAGTGCGGCGGACGACGAGTGGCAGCGGTTATTTTTTCACAAAAATTTTAAAACCGCTTGTCGAAATGATTCAAATGATATGACATTGGAAAGATATCGACGAGACGCAACTTTTTCATGTAGAACACTCTCTCTAATTCTTTATGGTTTAAGAGCAGTTTTACAATTAGCGAAATGCGGACACTTTATTTTTCGTGACACCCAAATCCCCGAGTGAACTTCATCCGACAAAAAACCACACTCCTTTAGTTAGAAATCGCACTGCATCAGAGAGTCAAGTGAACTTCATGATTTCCGTTGTTGGACGTACATTTTCTCAAACGAGTTTTTGTTGTCATTTTTTCCAAGTTTTTTATGAACGAGAGTGGACCACAGAGACGAGGCAAATGAACCGCGACATATGTCAAAGTGAACCTCATTGCTATCTTGTTGTTTCGTTTAAAAAAATCGCACTTTCATGTTGGTCGCAAGTGAATAGCATCACTCTCAAAAGTGAACCACATCCGAGGACCAAACACACTGCATGTGTTGACGCAATCAACTAATTTTTGAGACACACGAAACAACACCATTATTTTATTAGGCGAGTAAGTGAAGTGCACTTCATGTCGGGCGTAAGTGAACCACAACATTATGATTTTGTTTTTTAACTTTTTTTATATAAACATGCGTTGACCAAGGTTCTGGCCTCTACAAGTTGTGTGCCAACGAACTGCACTACACGAGGAGTTGGGCCGCTGGGTCGACTCTAGTGAACTACATTTTTATAATTTGTATAAATTTTTGTCTTTCATTTTTATCCAATAGAGCCAAGTGGACTGCTCCATCCTTTTCTACAAAGCAAATCATTAGGTTCTAACAGTACTGCACACACACGCGCACCATACTGCATAGATGCGCCGGAAACCGCACGGAGGGAGGCTCGCTGTCCAAATTACAAGAACTGAAAAAATGGCAACAAAACTGCAACAATGTCTACGGCGGTGGAACTGGTGCTCCGATTAACCACACATAGAGGAGCACCAAACTGCATGCATGGGGGTGGACTCCAGGTGGGGGTGCGCCTCACCTTGTGGCCACCACACATTGTCCGGAGGTAGCAGACCTGCACAAGCACAACTTGTCGTGTGGATGTCGTTATCCTCGTAGGCACAAATCCCAGCGAGTAGCACGGCTGGAGGCATGGCTCCCTGATGCAGAACAGAACCGCATGCTCCCTTTTGCTCGTGATGTACTTCCACGGGAGGGAGAGAGAGCTACAGGTGCCCATACTGCAGACTGCAGTCACACGCAAAGTTTGGGTACTGTTGATTCCTTGTGGACAAGAAAACCTTCTGCAAACAACAAAACCGAACCGTATCATGTGGTGAGTGGTGTAGTGAACCTCCCCACAGCTAATGAGTGAAAGTTTATGTGCTTACTGCATATATGTGTGTGCTCGTGCGATTCACATGGTAGCTCTGGCGACGACACGATCCGGCAGGCTCCTCGCGCTCTAGATCCCCTCTCAAAGAAAGAGACAGCGAGGGGAAGGGGCGGCCCATCTTAGAGATCATCGGCATGGGGGCAGGTGAATGCGGCGACCATCTATGAGCCCGCACGAGGAGGAGGATGCAGCTCGCCCGCTACTTCGCTGCAGCACAGATGCGGGTGTTAGGATTTGGAGAGCAACCGCCGTAGTCGCCGGATGGGGCGCCTGCAGGACGTGGGGGCGGAGTGAGCTGGAGCTTGGAGAGCAATCGCCGTAGTCGCCAGATGGGGCGCCTGTAGGACGTGCGGGCATAGTGAGCTGCACAGTAGCAGTCACCACCCTCATCGTCAACGCAGGAGACCTGCCGAACATCATCCCACGCATCCCCAGCTCCATGGCCGCCAGATCCGAAGGAGGGGAAGCCTTGGTAGCCGCCACGTCGGCGCAGCACCTTGCCCTCGTCCGGGGAAGGTTGGTAGGGTCAGCCGCTGGGTTCAGGCGCGGGGCAGCGCGTGATGGACGCATGGTGGGCGAGATCCAGCGATCCGTGGTGGGGCGGGACTCCGCCCGAGGGCTAGGTGGATGAGAGGAGGCGGCGTCGGCCGGAGGGAGAGAGGAGGCTGGTCGCCGGGGAGGCGAGCGGGCGCCGCGGTCTATCTGGTGCTAGTGGATCCGCAACGGCGCGGGGCTGCTGATGGGGCATCGCTTCTAGGTGGCCAGTGGGATGTGGTGGGGGTGCGGCCGGTGGGGAGGAGGAAGTTGGAGGAGGAGGCGGGTGGGTCGGGTGGTCATTGGGGAGGCTGTTCGGGTGGGTCGGGTCGGGGGGAGTTTGGCTGCACGGGTGGTCGGTGGGGGTGCTTCTCTCTCAGATTTATCGTTTTCGCTCTGTCAGGTTCGTTTCGGTGGGGGTGTTAGCAGAATAAGGCCAGGTGTTATCAGAATAAGGTCTTAA
This sequence comes from Triticum dicoccoides, assembly GCF_002162155.2. Taxonomy (NCBI): domain Eukaryota; kingdom Viridiplantae; phylum Streptophyta; class Magnoliopsida; order Poales; family Poaceae; genus Triticum; species Triticum dicoccoides. The sequence continues at coordinate 70,912,584 of NC_041383.1, forward strand.
GGGTGTTATCATAATAGACCCACCCTATATATATATATATATATATATATATATATATAGTGCGGCAAGAGTGTGGAGAGTGCAAACCCTAGCGAACAAGCGCTGAGGCTCAAGCTTATATAGTACTACATATATACTGTAGTAGACTAAGCTCCGGTGCCTTAACTGCACCTCCTTTTGGCTGTATGACAGGTGGGCCAGCCACATTTTGGGCCCACCTGTCATAAACCCAAAGGAAGGTGCACTAAGTCAATGAAGTTGCGTCCATATAGTACTCATCTATACTACTAATATATAGTGGAGTGGTTTTCTTATTCTCTCCATAACAATCGTTTTAAATTGTGTAAGTACAAAATGAAACTCTTTATTTAATGTACCAGTGAATAAAACTACTACTTCCGATGAACTAACGATCCACGCGTCCTGGTTGCACTTCCTTTCCTTCACATGCGGTACACTACCCTCCATTAAGTGAACAACCACACATGCGCTAAATTATCAGAAACGTGTGAGAGTGTGTACAAATAAAGAATTTTAATTTCAATTATCAAGAAGGTTTCAGAGTATGTATAGTTTGCCCTCTCTCAATAATTATGGTTTGTTGTGTTCAGCCTAAACTTGGTCAAACTTTACAGAGTTTGACTTTAATCAAATCTAATAAGCGCAGTAAATAAAAATGGAGGGCTACTACGTTCATCCGGGTTTTTAGTCCACACCATTTTTTTAATCAAAGTTAATAGCTGGACAAATAAAATTATAGGGGAGCTGAAGACAAAGTTGTGAGAAGGCTTAGAAATCAATACAAAACTTATGCTCTTAGTACCAACGTCGATCCTTCTTCGTGGAAACATTTGGTTCATAGCCAATTGTGTGATAAAATTGCACCAACGTGAAAGACGACTGCGTCTCCAACGCAACCAAGGTGAACTGATGAAGGATATCATCTTTGTGGGTAACAAGCAAAGTGCATTGATGGTAGACAACTTGTTTTTTGTGGAAAATCTATTAGCTTCCCCAGCCGATGCAACCATGAGGCGCAACCGTGAGCATCGATGGGTCATCGTGGTGATGCATCATCCATTTGGCATCAAGTTTGGGTGAGGCACCTATGAAGTTCGACAAATCCTCACAGTGGTCTGTTTCTTCTCATTAATCAAGCTTGAGGAAGGAAGAACAACGTGGCAGAGGACAGTGAGGCAGAACAACAATGGCCATCCAATTTTGTGCAGTTCCACTAAAATTGAGGAAGACATGCCCGGGTATGGAGATACGCATCACTGTTTGCAAAAATATAAAAAGGGATATAGTGTTGTTACTTTGTTTTGGCAGTGGTTCAAGATTAACAATGACATCTCAATTGTCAATAAGAATTAATGAAAAGTACACCAACAAACATAAGCATCTTGATTATCTTGATGGGAACTAAACCAGGATACCCGAGAAAAAAGCATTTCTTCATTTAACCAGTTATAGTATTAGATTAGCAGCAGCAATAGGAGCATATGGACAATGACCGCACAACCACCATGTACTTTTTGTCAAAACATACTGTATACCTCCACCGAGGCATAAATTAGGACAACTTTTCGAGTGGCATTTCCTCTATAATAGTAGGTGATGTTGGACAAGCTGACGAACTCTAGCTACTATACATGGGGAGCTGGGGAGTAGTTGCATAGAAGAAAACCTGCATGCAGCGACCTGGCGAGCTGGACCAGTACAAGAAGTTATACCTTAGGTGGGCGAGATGTCGATTAGGCGGGTGGGCGGGATGTGCCCACACGACGGCAGCGAACAAGGGCTCGGAGGACCTTCATCCGCGCCAGCGCCGGCTCCAAGAGGATGGTGCCCATCGGCTTCCTCCATCGCTGACGGCGACAATGTCAATGCTGCCCGTCCTCACCTCTTGCAGCGGATCGACAGGATTCGACCTGATCTGTGACCACCGGTGAGGAGAGAGATAGAGTGGACACTGTCATCTTGTTTTGATATGGAGAGGGTGAGAGAGCGAGACGCGAGAAACCCTATCAAACAAGAGGCTATATATACAAGGGAGTCAAAAAATCACTCCATAGCAGTGGTTTTAAATAGAATACGCGCGTTCTCGGAAAAACGAAACGAAAACTGGCGGAAATTTTTTTAACGTACCAAGAAAGAAAACTCGATCAAAAACATGCCCCCACTTCCAGGTCGCGAGAGTCGTCGCGCACACACACATAGACATAGACATGCATATCCGTGTTTACGTAAAATTCCATCTCCATCTGCATCTCCAATCATATTTCCAACTGCCACATTATTTACGTTGTTAATTGTATACGCACCAATATTAACGTACAACATCTCTTGTTTGCAGGCGTCCGGACCGCTGCCACACCCGCTCCTGACCAACCCGAACCCTCTTCATCACCCGCGCGTGCTTCCCGCCCGAAATGGTCAGTGCCGCATTCATGCCCGGCCAGAGCGGAAGCGACCTCTCACTGGTGCTTTCATTGAAGTGGCACGCCGGTCGAGAGAGCGTCGCCCGCGCCACTTCCCGCTGCACGCGACTGCTCCACGTTCAAAGGTCGCAACAGCCGGCCACAACATGCATGTCAAAAGTTCTTGGGAGTCCGTGCTACAGCTAGCTGTCCTTCCCCCAACTCGTCAATCTCTTCCAGTAGTGCTAGTACTCCATGGCGCGATCCATCGACAAGCAGGCAAGAAAGTTATTGTATACTCGGTTTGCGGTGAGTGGCATGCCGAGCGACCGTGTGGGGTCGAGCCATGGAGGAGGGTGAGACACGAACGCGACAGATGTGATTTAAACGTTGGTTTTGCTCAATGGTGCGATCCAACGAAACGAAACATTGGTTTCTCTCCGTTTCCATTTTTTGTTTGGAAAAATGGAAACTTCCCACTCCATTTTCATTCCTACTCCAAGGTTTCCCCATTACAACATTCCATCAAATATAAAGGAAAACTAACACGCGTGCTGATAACAGATATATCATAGCCAATATTTACTTCACAACTAAAGACAAAAGTTGTGAGAGCGTGTACAACGGAAAAACTACTGACGAGATCACTACTTAAACCCTAAACCCTAAACCCTAAACCCTAAACATGATTTAATTTCCTGGCTAGGTATAACATGTCGAAGGAAAGATGATTGTCACCCTCGGATCATACGATCCTTTTGTGCAGTTGCACTAAAACGAGCTGAGCATCCCTGATGGCAAAGATATTGAAGAAGTGTGATTAGAATAATAGTACTGGCACTAGTTCATGAGACATAAACTCATCACAAATAGAAGCCAATAGAAGTAGAGAAAGATCAACATGGAGATGGAGCTACGTGGGGAGCTGCGACAGTGGAGCAAGCCGGCTCCAAAAGGAACATTGGGACGTAGGGCTGTAGCTAGAAGGGCGGTTGCACTACAAAAAAATACACTTCCGTGATGATACATGTTTGTCATAGTAGGTCGCATTTTTTGTCATGCATGTACATCCATGACGATTTTATGACAGAATCAAGATAGCCATACCGGTGTTATCGTAGAAGTGTTCCATGACATTACCAAAGTTATCATCACGAAAGTGTCCACTTCCATGACGATAAATCGCGCGTCACAGAAGTGCTTTCATCAAGGGTGACCGACACATGGCATCCTCCGTAACGGGACGCCGTTAAGCTATGGGGTCGGGTTTTGGATCTGAAAACCCATTAACAGGCCGGACCTATGGGAAATTTCCATGTGTAAAATTCTGATTGGCTGGAGGAAACACGTGTCAGCTCATCAGTGGGTCAGATAGGTGCCTATGATATGTCGACATGTGCGATGGCCCACCACTGGCCCATTTAGCTTACAAAGGCCGGCCCGTTTGACTTGGTCAAAAATTAGCGGGCTGGCCCATGAAAAGCCTGTTAATGGTCTCTTTGCAAATAGCCCATTTCATGGCCCGGTAACTCACGACCCGTTAAGGCCTAACCAAAATCGGCCCAACAACATCATGTGTGCTGTCGAATATAACACCAGCCCATTTCACTTTCGGCCCATGTATAGCCCATGGTGTCTTTTGGCCCATATAAGGCCTTCGTATCTTTAGGCCCTTTAGAGGCCCACGATGACTCTAGCCCATAATGAACAGTAAATTTCTTTGTACCCGTTAACGGCCCATGATTCACATGGGTCGTTTCCAGCCCGTGTTAACTTTCGGCCTACTGACGGCCCATACGTTCTTGGGCTCCTTTCTAGCCCTCGATTACTTCCGGCCCGTTATTGGCGTATTCCCCAAATGGGCCAAATTCAGCCCATGGAAAGAGTCGGCCTATTTCTAGCCTGTTAACCCGTTGCGCCGTTTCCAACCCATCCTATATTCTAGCCCATTAATGAACCATTATGCCTGTGACAGAATTAAGCCTTTGCTATCCTCCAGCCTGTTAACGGCCCGTTACCTTGCTGGGTTGATACAAATTACGCCCGTTTACGGCCCATGTAGACCCATTTATCCGACGGCCCGAGGTCCATTGATTCTACGACCCTGTTGGAGGCCCATTTATCGATGGCCTGTAGGGGACCCATGGATCCTACGACCCGTAGCAGGGTCAAGGTTACCATGGTCCGTATATGGCCCATGGTTGTTGCGGCCACTAGCAAACCAAGGAAAAATAAGAATAGGAAATAAAATAAGACCGAAACTAACGCTAGGCTATTAAGGCGATTGTACAGATTACATCCACTCGGCATCAAAGATCGCCACCAGTGCAAATATAGGGAACACCCTACACTATACAAAAATGGCTTGTTGCTTTCTTCAGTTGATGGCTGCATGTTAAGAAAAAAATTTGTATCGCACCAAAACAAAATACAACTATAAAACAAAGGGAAGGTTGGCATAAAAGTTAATAGTCTAGCAGATAAATGCACCACCGGAAGTTCAGAACCTCAGTTCATTTGACCTGACTGTTACGTTTTCATGTCGTATAGTCCGATGGAGCACCATAACCTTCGCCTTCATTTCTCCTGGGCTCCTGTACAACATAGCAAATGTTTGATAGTCTGGTTTCAAAACCATGCATATCTTGACGACATCGAACAATGCCTCTCCTTGTTTCACAAAGGGTCTCTCTTAGGGAATGGACTTGTATCTGGAGCGTAGATATAACATTGTTTTGAGCTTGCATATCTTGATCATGAGGCAAGTTGGACGAGGTTGCCTTAACAACCAACCCAGTATTATGCAGGAATGTGCTTTTGGCACTATTAGTGGACAGGTACTGACCCACTGCAGTAAGAGCTGACATTGCGGTTATAGTTGGCTCGCCAGCTTCAGAAGGTGGTGGTTCCACCATTTTTTCCATAGCTTGCTGAAAAGTTAAGTTTTTACATTAGTAGTACTAGAACAGAAGATATTAAGGAGGCAGCAAAACCAAACAAAATAGTTTTGATCTATATACAAAACTTATTCTAGTGAACCTTTGTAATATATTAGTTGTACTTTATTGCAAGGTACATAATAAAACCAGGTTCCAAACATATGACCATGTACCATTGCTAATGTATTGTTTATTTCTTCACATTGTATTGATAGCTAAAAACAAAGAGACAAAGTTTATAATACGGTAAGCATATTATGACATCATTCATATCACAAAACAACTGAGACCAGACAAACATGCAATTGTAACATTGTGTGGGCAAGTCCAGCACGGAACTAGATTACAGGTCAAGATCAAAGGAACATCACCCCTCTCTTTTAAACCTTGTAAGGTGCAATGATACGCTAAGACAATTGTGTATAAAATTGAAAAGAGTAATAGACATTGGCTGCAAACCATGCAGTTCAAGGGACAAGTCAGAGTAAGTAGTAGTTAAAAGGCATGAGGATTAAGGACTTACAACAGTAGCTTTAAATGGTGTAGTCATGCCCTTCTTCTTGCTGGTGTGACAGTCCCTGAAGATTTCCACAACATTTGGTACAGGTCCTTTTTGGTCCTTGCGGGCTTTCCTCTGCATTTGGAACAAGTCAATCTAGATCTGATAATATGGTACATCGAAAAGAGTGAAATCTATACCTATACTAATTCTAGACTTCCTACAAATTCCCAGGTTAATTAGATTTTACTAGCCGTTAATCTGGTGGGACCGAATTATTATGGTCTAGATTAATCCATATAATTTCCATATTAATTAAAATATATAATCTCAAAAGGCAGTTCAAAAAAGACCTTCTCGGTAGATGCAACAAGAAATAAAATAAAACTCCACACGTAGATTTCAAACGAGATTAGATCCTAATTTCGAGATAAAATAAAAGTACTCATGTAAGATATAGAAGGATATTGGATCCGTATTCTATTTCATCTACTACTCCACCGTCCCTACCCCCTATTTTATCTTTCTCTAACTCTATCTCCTCCGATAGAAACCAACCCCCCTCTCCAATCTCTCCCCACCAGAAAAAAATGCATCTACCGCCCCTCCTCTCTATTCTTTCTCTCCACCCATGGAAACTACTCCACCTCCCATCCCCCTCCATGGAAAACAAATTAATTGTCTCCCCTGAAATTAGTGCGAGGAGGTTGGGCATGGATCTGGCCTGGTCAAGGGGCATACTGCCTCAAATTTATATTTCTCAACTAGATCAGGTTCATTTCTCACACTCCCTCCGCTCCTTTATGTAAGGTGTATTATTTTCGGCACGGTGACCAAGACACATAATTATAGATGTGTTAGGACAAAATTATCCTTGACAAATTTGTTAGCTAGTGGAAAGTAAATCAGTGAGTCCAGGAAAGTAAGAGATACATGCAATCAAGAGAGAGATAGTTTCCTTCTTTTGATACAAGGAGAGATACATGAAATCAGGAGAGAGATACTTTCCTCTTTCTTGAGGGATACAAAGGGAATTATGAGAATTTAGAAGAAATGCACCTTACATTGTGGAATTTTATGAAAAAATAAATACACCTTATATAAAGGTATATAGCCGCCCGGATTTCTAGACCCGTATGATTATTACTGCCCTATTTTTCACTAAGCTTAGTTGGCTATGCGTCGCTTATTGGTAGAATTAATTAGACATTGACAAGCGGAACTGTCGCCAGGAATGAGGCGGCATGCAAGCGGAGGGATACAAAACTGCATGCAAGGACTTAATTAATGCAGCAGCCAATGCATGCCGGTTTTGGGCGAGGCTTTCTCTCTCTCCCATGAAGAATTAATCCCTTCCGATAGATGATGAACCAAATTCTTTTGGTAATTGATGGTGAGTTAATTTTTCCTTGATTGCAGTGTTTTGGCATGCAACACTTTTAAAACAGGAGGAATTTTGGAAAGCGAGGATCGGTGTAAGAGCTATGGGATTCCAGTAACCTCAACAAAATCGAACAGATTAGCCTTTGCATGGTACTCCCTCCGTTTTTATTTAGTTCGCATATTAGCTTTGGTCAAAGTCAATCTTTACAAACTTTGACCAAGTTCACAAACAAAATTATTAAGATATACAATAACAAATCAACAACATTAGATTTATTATTGAATGTACTTTCACATCGTATAGATTTATTATGATAAATGTCTATATTTTTTTCTATAAACTTGGTCAAACTTTACGAAGTTTGACTTCAGTCAACTCTAATATGCAGAGTAAATAAAAATGGAGGGAGTACTATACTTGATGAAAAGGTCATTTTTATTGAAAAGTACATGTATATTCATAATAAATAGGCTGATATGATTATAGAAGTTTTTTTTCGAAATTTTGAAGCTTCTTCACCATTAACCGTAATTTTTTAAGGACACTATGTATGATATATTGCAAGGTAGTGAAACATATGTCTAGAGTTTCATGGTCTTTTCTATCATGTCCATTAGTATATCTATACAAGCCAAATAGGTATTGCTCTCAAGATGATGTTGTAGAGGAAATAAAGCTGGCGCCCACTTGCAAGGAACAGTTCAAGCGTGTATCTTCTATATCAGAAGAACACTACAAGAAATAACTGAAATTACGTGCATAAATGTAAATACATGTAATTTTATTATATTTATTTTCTTATATTTTCTTATGTGCTATATATTTATAATGGACATGAAAATATCTAGAGTGAGATTTAAATTAATTACTAAATACATTAGATCATTGGGTAGTACTACTACGTAGTGCATGGCAAGTAAGGCCTTGTTTGGTTCATAAGTCCTAAGACTTTTTTTAGTCCCAACTTATAAGTCTCAAGTACCTAAAAAGTCCCTACCTGTTTGGTTCCTGGGAATTATAAGTCCCTATAAGACCATATTACAACTATAAGTCCCTATAAGTCCCTCCTTGAGAGTCTTATTCCATAAGTCCCAAATGCCCACTTTAAGTCCCTATAAGTCCCTCTTGTTTGGTTTAGATGGGACTTATAGAGACTTTTTTAAGTCCCTAAGCCAATAAGTCCCTGGAAACAAACACCCTTTAAGTACAACAGAACCTACTCCCTCTGCCACGGTTTACTCGGTGCGCATGAGCAATCTCTGGGATAAATATCCTGAGCAGATAAAAAAATAACACTTCTATTAATTATCCCAAGTGTGATAAATAACCAGAGCCGATATGTCCAAGAGACATATGATAATATCATATTATTATTTTTAATACTTTATCCTTTTCTCAACTATATATTATAGTCATATTATTTTATGTACATATGTCACGTTAGAGATATGTGATCTGGGTGCATCAACTTGCACCATGTTTTGAGACCGGACAGAAAAGATGACTGCGAAATATACAAGATTCTTGATAAATGTGGATTGTGACATCAATCTATACTACTATTAAAAGAGCAAACATGAAGAATATGCACAAGAGACATACTTCCCCTAAGGATGCACCATGTTTTGCAGTCCCCTCGGCGCGCCGCCGCCGATGGTTCCCCGTCTTTGCTGCCGACGGACCTCGTCCTTCGGCGCAGATCATCTGTCCCCTGAGGACGGACACGCGCATCGATTGGGAGATCTTCCTGACTGACCGTTGATTGGATCTCATCTAGGATTTGGAGAAATTGCAGAAACCTGCTAATGGCTTCAACCGCGGGTGGAAGTGCTAGCGAAGGAAAACAAGCAGCTGATCTTAGCATTCTCTTGGAGAGGTTGCATCTGGAGGAAGATGAACTAGACAATCTAGTTTGGGAAGACGAGGCTGACGAACCAGATGAGAAACCTAAGTGGCTTGCGCTCGCCAAGGTTTTGACAGAGAAATCATATGGTCAGGGTGCCCTGATCGCGGACATGAAGGCTACGTGGAACCCAGAGCACGATGTGGTTTGGAGGAGAATAAACTCCAATTTGTTCTCGGTGCAATTTAACTGCCTTGTAGATTGGAACAAAGCTCTGCATCAAGGGCCATGGGACTTCAAGGGCATGGCACTTGTGATTGCAGAGTATGATGGCTTCAAGAAACCAGAGACGGTCAAATTGGATAGAATTGAAACTTGGTGTCAAATTCATAAACTTCCTGATATGGTACTGAAGAGGGAAAATTTCGTAAAAGGAATGGCAGCACGTATTGGAGAAGTGCTAGAGCTTCAGATTGTATTGCCCAATGGGTTCGTAGGGGAGTTTATCAGAGCTAGAGTGCGTCTTGATGTCAACAAAAAACTCACGAGATTTGTGAGCTTTACCAGTGCTCTGCTAGAATTGTGGTCTTCTCGGGCATTGGTATGAGGAATGCAGCACCGGCAAGCATAATGCTGACAATATGGAATGGGGATCATTCGTTCTTGCACCTGGGAGGGGGCGCGGAGGACGTGGGAGAACTCCGGGCCGTGGTCCTGGCCGTTCGTCAGATAGAAAGCATAACCCAAGAGACGACCATACAGATACATATGGGAGAGGCCGTGGCGCTGGAAGGGCAACTGCACATCGCCAAAACTGGAGAGATAATGAAGTATACTGTAGTGAGGAGGACGATACAGTGGGCAGGGGTCAAAACGATCACCGGATAATGCAGAGTTGGCGTTTCAACGTGAATGCCACGATCAGTACAGCCGCTGGACTGAAGATAGATGGAACTATACAGGGTGATGAAGGGAAGAAGGATGAGACGGTGGCTCTAGGAAAAAGGCCTGCGTTGGACTCAACTGTCTTGACCTTGACAGAGGCCTCGTCGTCTAGCAACAATGGAGCAATAGTTCTAGCGGGTAATACGGCCATAATGGTGGATCAGTTCCAGACACCGCAGGCAGATGAAACGATAAACAAGGTTGGCACCCCACAAAAAAATGCAAATCGGAAAAAGCTGAGAAATCAAGATGGGGAGGTAGTAGATAGTTCCTCAAATGATTTGGCGGCCTCCTCGGCGGAGGACCGCCGGTCCCAATGAATCTACTAAGTTGGAACTGCCGGGGGGGGGACCCCGGACTGTTCATGATATTGCGGCTCTTGTGCAGTCGCACTCCCCCTTGTTCGTTTTTTGTGTGAAACAAGGCAAAAAAGCAAGTAAAATGAAGAGGATTAGAGGTCGTCTGGGTCTTCAAGGGTTTGAAGGAGTTGACAGTAATGGTCTTAGTGGAGGACTGGCCCTGATTTGGCATGAGTCATACCAGGTTTCAGTGTTGGGGACTGATGATCGCTTCATTGACATCACGCTTACACCACCTGGAGGTGATGAATAGAGATTAACAGTTGTTTATGGTGAGCCTCGAGTAGAGAACATGCACCAAATGTGGTCTAAGATACAAATGCTAAAGCAGGTGTCAGACCTGCCGTGGCTAGTTGTTGGTGACTTTAATGAGGCATTGTGGAGTTTTGAACATATGTCTCTGAGCCCCAGGCCTGAACCTCAGATGGCGGCCTTTCGAGATGTACTCATGACATGTGAATTGGTGGATTTGGGCTTCATTGGAGTGCCTTACACCTATGATAATATGCGAGCTGCGGCTGCTAATGTACGTATGCGCCTGGATCGTGCAGTTGCTGCCAATGGATGGAGGAATTTATTTGCATTCTCTTCGGTGCATCACTTAGCCTCTCCTTGTTCGGATCATGTGCCTCTTCTCTTGAAACTATCTGCTGAACAAGAGAACCCACGAGCAAAGGCGAGGAGATATGAGATTTTTTGGGAATGAGATGCAGGGCTCCCAGACTTTATCAGGGATACATGGGATGCTTTTGGCACTATGGAAAATCTGGGGAAGGTAAATGAGGCACTGCGATCTACCATGACAGCACTTAAATCATGGAGCAACTGGAGGTTTGGTAATGTCACTAGGGAGATTAACAAATCACGCTCTCAACTAGAAGAGCTGATGAGGATGAATGCTGACAGACAGGAGATACGGAGAGTATCTAACAAACTCAATGATCTGTTATATAAAGAAGAAATGTTATGGCTACAACGCTCGCGGATAATGTGGCTCAAGGAAGGACATAGAAACACAAAGTTTTTTCAGAGCAAGGCAGTATGGAGAGCAAGGAAAAATAAAATTAGAGAGCTGCATGATGATAGTGGTACTGTTTTTAAAGATGAAGATGCTATGGGTAACTTGGCCACCTCCTATTTTAAAAATATGTATACAGTGGACCCGAGCTTAAATGTTTCTGAAGTTGTGGACTTGTTTCACACAGTAATTACAGATGCAGATAATGAGAAACTTTGTGCAGAATTTTCAGAGAAGGAGATTTTGGATGCTCTTTTTCAGATTGGACCGTTGAAGGCGCCAGGACCGGACGGGTTTCCAGCGAGATTTTTCCAACGCAATTGGAGTGTGTTGAAGGAAAATTTTGTCAAGGCAGTTAAGGAGTTTTTCAGTTCAGGTGTGATGCAAGTAGGGGTAAATGACACCTCTATTGTCTTAATTCCTAAAGTTGCAAATCCCATAAAGCTTTCCCAGTTCCCACAAGGTGGTGTCTAAGTGCCTAGTGAATAGACTAAGGCCTCTGTTGAATGGAATTATATCTCCTGAGCAAAGTGCCTTTGTGTCTGGTAGGATGATAACGGACAATACACTAATTTCTTTTGAGTGCATACACCAAATCAAGCAGGAAAAAGATCCAACAAGAAGCTTCTGTGCATACAAGCTGGACCTATCAAAAGCATATGGTCGGGTAGATTGAACATTCTTGAGGCAAGTGATGAGAAAGCTAGGTTTTGAACATCGGTGGATTGACTGGATTATGACTTGTGTCACATCAGTGAGATATTCGGTAAGATTTAATGGAACCCTCTTGGATTCATTTGCACCGTCGTGTGGACTACGACATGGTGATCCAATTTCCCCCTTCCTGTTTCTGTTTGTTGCTGATCGGCTTTCTGCAGTCCTACGACAACGTGTTGATATCGGACAAATAGCACCAGTGAAGATCTGTCGACGAGCCCCTGGCATATTGTTGGAAATATGCCCTAGAGGCAATAATAAATTAGTTGTTATTATTATTATATTTCCTTGTTCATGATAGTTGTCTATTATCCATGCTATAGTTGTATTGATAGGAAACTCAGATACATGTGTGGGTACATAGACAACACCATGTCCCTAGTAAGCCTCTAGTTGACTAGCTCGTTGATCAATAGTTGGTTACGGTTTCCTGACCATGGACATTGGATGTCGTTGATAACGGGATCACATCATTAGGGAATGATGTGATGGACAAGACCCAATCCTAAGCCTAGCACAAAGATCATAGTTCGTATGCTAAAGCTTTTCTAATGTCAAGTATCATTTCCTTAGATCATGAGATTGTGCAACTCCCGGATACCGTAGAAATGCTTTGGGTGTACCAAATGTCCCAACGTAACTGGGTGGCTATAAAGGTGCACTACAGGTATCTCTGAAAGTGTCTGTTGGGTTGGCACGAATCGACACTGGGATTTGTCACTATGTGTAAATGGAGAGGTATCTCTGGGCCCACTCGGTAGGACATCATCATAATGTGCACAATGTGACCAAGGGGTTGATCACGGGATGATGTGTTATGGAACGAGTAAAGAGACTTGCCGGTCACGAGATTGAACAAGGTATCGGCATACCGACGATCGAATCTCGGGCAAGTACAATACCGAAAGACAAAGGGATTTGTATACGGGATTGATCGAATGCTCGACATCGTGGTTCATCCAATGAGATCATCGTGGAACATGTGGGAGACAACATGGGTATCCAGATCCCGCTGTTGGTCATTGACCGGGGAACGTCTCGGTCATGTCTGCATGGTTCCCGAACCCGTAGGGTCTACACACTTAAGGTTCGATGACTCTAGGGTTATACAGGAAGTTTGTATGTGGTTACCGAATGTTGTTCGGAGTCCCAGATGAGACCCCGGACGTCACGAGGAGTTCCAGAATGGTCCGGAGGTAAACATTTATATATGGGAAGTCTTGTTTTGGTTGCCGAAAAAGTTTCACGCATTACCGGTATTGTAACGGGAGTGCCGAAAGGGGTCCGGGGGTCCACTAGGGGGTCCACCAGCCCCGGTGGGGGGGGCACATGGGCTGTAGGGGTGTGCACCTTGGCCTATATGGGCCAAGGGCACCAGCCCCAAGAGGCCCATGCGCCAAGAGATAAGGGAAAGGGAGAGTCCTAAAGGCGGAAGGCACCTACTAGGTGCCTTGGGGAGGATGGACTCCTCCCTAGCCGCACCCTTCCTTGGAGGAAGGGCAAAGGCTGCGCCCCCCCTCTCCCTTGCCCCTATATATAGTGGAGGGGAGGGAGGGTAGCCGCACCTGAAGCCCTGGCACCTCCCTCCCTCCCGTGACACCTCCTCCTCTCCTGCAGGTGCTTGGCGAAGCCCTGCATGATTGCCACGCTCCTCCTCCACCACCACGCCGTTCTGCTGCTGCTTGACGGAGTCTTCACTACTAGAAAAAGGGCTATAGATGGAAATGACACTAATGGCGCACCAGACAAGTGGTGCGCCATTAGTATATACTAATGGCGCACCACCCTCTGATGCGCCATTAGTGTTAAAACTACTAATGGCGCACCCTGACCACGGTGCGCCATTAGTACCAAATTTTTTTTAACTAGTGTGCCTGTCCAAACATACTAATGGCGCATCCCCTGGTGGTGCGCCATTACTAGTTGTAACTAGTAATGGCGCACCATCCAGGAGGTGCGCCACTAATGTTATTTTTTTATTATTGTTTTTATTCCTTTTTTTGCAAAAGTTCTAATGGCGCACCGCCAGGGGGTGCGCCATTAGTAACCTGGATTACTAATGGCGCATTTGTTGCTGGTGCGCCATTAGTAAGTGGGCAGCAACAAGATATTTTGGACAGCCTCTCCTCCCACACTCACTTTCTCCCCACTTCATTCTCTCCACCGCCTCCTCCTTGTCTCGGGTGCCTCCTCTTTTTCACCTCATTTCCACCATAGATTCATTCAAATTAAGTGGTTAAGTTACCTTGTTTTGCTAGGTAAGTAAGGGGGGAAGCTATATTTATGTTGTTCTCCCTACAAACAATGTGCACATGCACTTTTTATGGCCTAGCTAGATCTATGTATGTTCGTGGTGTTGCATATGCTTGTGGTGTTGCATATGTGTTTGTGTTTGGAGGTGTACGGGTATTTGAAATGCGATAGTTGCCAATATTTTGCCGGAATGTTGATTCATTTCTGTTTCGGCGAGAATTCTGGCATTAAGCATTCTTTTTGGTCCTATTTTTAGGGAAAGTCATGCCAAATTTTTTCTTGGTTCTAAAATATCGTTTTGCTCTACCCCGCAGGCGACCATGGTATGCACGATGACCGAAGGCATCGTGAATAGGTTTTTGAGGTCCGCAAAGGCCGAGATGCTTCAAAAGAACGAGACAGAGATAAGATGTCCGTGTCGAAGATGCAAGCTGAATAGCCTTATTGCGGACCCAGATTCCGGGCAGGTGCGGGACCACCTGCTCTTGCGTGGTTTCATGGATGGCTATCGGTGGCAAGGTGATGAAGATGACTACGAAGTCGTTCATGGGGGCCGGGCAAGAAATGAGGAAGGGCAGCAAGACAACCACCGCGGCTCGGGGGGGCGAGAAGACGAAGAATCCCCAGGAGATGATCACGACGGTGATGCTGTACACAGTCATCATGTAGAAGATGCAGGACATGATGATGATGCCGGCGGAGCAGACGACGTTGGACCATCGATGGGCTGGGTGCAGGACCCTCATATTCAAGAGCTGCTTCTCAAGCAAACGGATAACGCAAGAGCTGCCGCCCGAGAGAAAGCCAAGATGGATCAACTTGAGTTAGACGCGGTTACTCCGTTGTATGAAGGATGCAGGCCCGAGGATACCCGCCTGAAAGTAACGCTCATGGCTCTGGAGATGAAGGTAAAACACAAAATGACCGACGCATGCTTCGACGAGAACATGTCATTCTGGCACGAACGTCTTCCCAAGGGGAACAAGTGCCCGACCAGTTTGGAGGAGGCAAAGAAAATCATGTGTCCTCTGGATTTACCGCACGTGAAATACCATGTGTGCATGAACAATTGCATCATTTATCGGGACGAGCACGCGGAGTCTACAATATGTCCGGTGTGCGGTGTCACTCGATACAAGAAGAGGAAGAAAGCTCCTCGAAAAGTGGTGTGGTACTTTCCGATCACTCCTCGTCTGCAGCGGTATTTCGCGGATCCTAAGGTAGCAAAGCTCCTCCGTTGGCACGCGGATAGGGAGGAGAAGAAGCGAGACGATGACGCAAATGATCCGGAGATAGATAAAAAAGACAAGATGCTGAGTCACCCTAAGGATGCGAGCCAGTGGCAAGCATTGAACTTCGAATACCCAGAATTTGGGAACGATCCAAGGAACATCATGCTGGGCGCGAGCACCGATGGAGTCAATCCGTTTGGCAGCCAGAGAAGCACACATAGCACCTGGCCTGCGTTTGTGTGGATGTACAACCTTCCCCCCTGGTTGTGCATGAAGAGGAAGTACATTCACATGAGTATGCTAATTGAACGGCCGAAACAACCAGGGAACGACATCAATCTGTATCTGGGGCTGCTGAAAGAGGAGCTTGACACGCTGTGGAAAACGCCAGCCAATACGTGGGACGCCGCAGAGAAAGAATATTTCCCTATGAGAGCCGCACTGCTCACGACGGTGCACGACTATCTCGGTTACGGATATCTTGCGGGGCAGGTAGTCCACGGATTTTCTGGATGCGTAAGGTGCATGGATGACACAACGTATCGCCAGCTAGATAGAGATCCCGGGTCTTCAAAAACCGTGTTCATGGGACATCGAAGGTGGCTTCGCGACGATGACCCGTGGAGGAAACGCAAGGATCTGTTCGATGGTGAAACCGAACCCCGAAAACGCCCGTGTACGAGGAGCAGCGAGGAAATAGACAAGCTGTTGAAAAATTGGAAAGACTGCCCACTGCCGGGAAAGAAGCAAAATGCGCCAATGCCGGGAAAGAAGTGAAAGGCGCCAGAGCCGCTGCTGAAGGTATGGAAAACGAGGTCTGTTTTCTGGGACTTGCCGTACTGGAAGATCCACCGTGTGCCTCACAGCCTTGATGTCATGCATATCACGAAGAACGTGTGCGAGAGTCTGCTGGGTACCCTTCTCAACATGCCAGAGAGGACCAAAGATGGGCCGAAAGCAAGGGCAGACTTGAAATCAATGGGCATCAGGCAGGAGCTTCACGCTATATATGATGATGATGATGATGATGATGATGATGATGATGATGATGATGATGAGGCGAAGCAGGACACAGAAAGTCGTCACAAAGGCAAAAAGGCCAAGAAGACCGGAAATGACTACCCTCCCGTGTGCTTCACTCTAAGTCAGGAGGAGATCGAGTAGTTTTTCACCTGCCTCCTAGGAGTAAAACTTCCTTACGGTTACGCGGGGAAGATAAGCAGATACCTAGACCCAGCGAAGCAGAAGTTCAACGGGATGAAGTCTCACGACTGTCACGTGCTGATGACGCAGATACTTCCAGTTGCATTCCGTGGGATCATGGACGCGCACGTCCGTGAAACGCTATTTGGCCTATGCAACTTCTTCGACATCATCTCTCGGAAGTCGATTGGCGTGAGGCAACTCAAAAGGCTACAGGAAGAGATCGTGGTGATACTATGTGAGCTTGAGATGTACTTCCCGCCCGCATTCTTCGACGTTATGGTGCATCTGCTGGTCCATATAGTGGAGGATATCATCCAACTCGGGCCGACGTTCCTGCACAACATGATGCCGTTCGAAAGGATGAATGGTGTCATCAAAGGATACGTTCGCAACATGTCACGTCCAGAAGGAAGCATAGCCAGGGGCTTTCTGACCGAAGAGTGCATCTCCTACTGCACAAATTATCTAGGCATCGAGAACCCCGTTGGTCTGCCTGTCAACAGGCACCTCAGCAGGCTCGCTGGATGGGGTCACCGTGAGGGTCGCCGCGAAATGCATGTCGACTTCGAGGGTCGACTCACCGACTTTGAAAGAGCAAACCTAGTCGCGCTACAACACATAGACGTGGTCGATCCTTGGGTGGTAGAGCACAAAACCTTTATTAAGAAGACTAACGATGACCGAGGCCAACAGAGGACGGACGGAGATATACTCCAAGAGCACAACTCATGTTTCACGCGTTGGTTCAAGCAGAAGCTTCTGTCGTACCCTTTACATGAGGATTCTTCCGCGGAAGAACAACTCATATTCGCCTTGTCACAGGGCGCCGAGCACAACCTGATGACCTATGAGGCGTACGATATCAACGGCTACACATTCTACACCGAGGCCAAGGACATGAAGAGCGATGGTTATCAGAACTCCGGGGTAACGATGGAATCCTACACCGGTAACGACAAGGACAGATACCACGGAAGGATCGAGGAGATCTGGGAGCTGAGCTACGCTGGAGAGAAGGTCCCGATGTTCCGTGTTAGATGGGCCAAGAACGTCATAAAAGAAGACCGGTATTTCACCACCATGGTTATACCCGAAGCCAAATCCAAGACCGCGGGCGCAAACGTCACCGCAAAAAATGAGCCATGGGTACTGGCTTCCCAAGTGGACCAATGCTTCTTCATTACCGACCCGCCAAAGCCCAGTCGTGTTGTCGTGAGGAGAGGCAAAAGGAAGATCATCGGAATGGATGGAGTAGCCAATGAGCAAGACTTCGACAAGTACGGTGACCCGAGGATCGAACATGACGACGATGATGAAGTAGCAGCATACACCACAAGAAGAAGCAGGACCACCCTACCTAAAGGACGTCCGTTCCACAGAAGAACTCCATATGCGAAAAAGAAGGGCAAGAAGATTGTGAACAGATAGCTAGCTAAGATCGATTGTATTTAAATCGTAGCCTTCATTTCTCGATTGTATTTCATGGGTACTTTTTGAACTATCATGAATATTTTTAAATTTCATGGACACTCGATCTCGATCCCGACCCCCTCCATCTCGATCGCTATCCCACCTCGCCAGATCCGGTCCCCCTCGCCGCCGAGCACCCCCCTAGTCCACCGGCCGCCACCGCCGACCCCCCACACCCTCGATTCCCCTACTCAACCGCCGCCGCCGACCCCCCGCACCCCGCGCACCGTCTTATAAAAAAAATAAGTATCAAACATCTTTTTAAATGCTACTGTCTTATAAAAAAATATTACTGTTATTATTT
>NC_041383.1:70932975-70992249 GCF_002162155.2 Triticum dicoccoides
CAGAACAAAGTATATGTAATATTCACAGAGGCCTAGACCAGCTTCTCGGCACAACTAAACAAAGCTGCACCATGAGTACCCATGTAAAAGCCTCATCATAAGTACCTGTCACATTTCATCATTTTCATCTCCATTCCACTAGACATAACAAAGCTAGGGCAAGAGCAAAACATCATGTTTACAAAGGCAGTAATCCTGAGGACTGAGTTTGCAGTGCTAGACCATGCACCATGATGTGTAGGCATGCAAAAATCATTTATGCAACTGTAAGAGTACCAACCAGATTACACAAATCATTTTTTCTTCAGAAGTGTGTCATAATTTCCCTGTCCTAATTGTTGTTTTGATTCAGAAATGATGATTTGCTACAACCAGTGCATGCATGCCTTTTTTCTTCTTCATTTTTAGTAAAGTGCTCTGTTCTGGGTCATGGACTTTGTGCCATGGACCAGTGCATGCATGCTGTTGCTGCTGCTGTACTACTTGTCAAGTGATGCTGCTGCTGCTATCTGCGAGCTGCTGCTAGTTGTGATTTTGTCAAGTGATGCTGCTGCTACTTGTGATCTTCTAAAATGACCCCTTTCTCCTGAAACGTTGATTAATTTCCGTATCGGTTGAGAAATGGGGCACTCCAAGGTCAACAAAATTAGCAAAGGTCATGCCCAATTTTCTTGACCTAGAAGGTGCCCGATTCTCAACCGAAATAAAAATTAATTTGCTTTAGTGGTTGGATTAGTTTAGTATTTTTTGTCCATATAATACTATTTTGTTGCTTCATACTTGTACTGCTCCTACTGTTAGTGTACAGTAGAATAAGAATTACTCCTACGAAGGAGTACAATGTTGATTGCTTGCTTGCTTACATATGTGATTAATTAATTAATGGCCAAGATGTCTTTGAGCCTAGTCTACAACGTTGATTACTCTGCTCTGTTGCAAACGCGTAGAGCATACTTGCGCCAGCAAGCAACTGGTTTGAGAATACTCATACTTTTTCTATTTATTTAACCGTCACTTGTTGCAACTAGTAATGTTATAATAAAACTGTTAATGATGCTATTTACCATTAAAAACGCCTTCTGGTTGACTTTGGACTTTGGTTGTAGTATAGGACCTTGTATTCGGTGGGCAAACAATAATTGAGAATAGTATATATCGTGCTGCTTTTGGTCTTGATAATGTTTCTCGTGTGGCATTGATCGACAAGTAACAGTTTGCCCGGTCACAATTGCAACAAAGGGAAGCGACACAAAAAATTGTTACATGAAAATGGATCGGATAGACATGTCTGTGCGGGTAGCGGACTGATGGATATCCTTGGTTGTATACATCTTATTCAGCTCGCAACCAATAACCGCGGAATGGTTTGACAAATGTATTATGCTCTTTCTTGTCTCGATAATGTGTCTTGGGGTCATATCGAGCTAAACTTTAGTAGTATACTCATAGCAAATGCCTCGTCATTTCACGTGGTGTTGAGTCAAGAAATAACGTACCGGGCGGCTGAATACGAGCATGCGGTGTGTCCTCTCGACCCGTCGACCCCCTTTTCCAGTTGTCCTTACCCTTTAGCTCAACATCAATTCGACCACAAAAACAAGAACAAAAAGTGTTGCCTATGAACAAAAATAGTATTCTTATTCTTTAGTGGTTGGATTATCATGCAACAGTGCCTTCAAGATCCAAGGCAATATCACAAACATCATAGGCAATTTGACCAAACTCACAACCTTGTATCTTTGCAGCAACCAACTTTCTAGACACACCCCTCAAGAACTAGGTTACCCTAAGAACGTGGACTTGGACCTTAGCAACAACACACTAACAGGTTCTATCCCAAAACACCTAGGCAATATCACAAACATCTCTCAATTGTTCCTTAACAATAACCAACTTTTTGGTGACATTCCTCGAGAATTAGGTTATTTGGTCAACTTAGAGATCTTGTTCCTTGACAATAACCAACTTTTTGACCAAACTTTGTTTCTATTTAGAGAGAAACATGGCCCACAACGATGAGGCCGGGGGTTCGGGCGGCAAGGCATTCTGGGAGCTGTCCCAGGAGATGGAGGAACAACCTCACTTCTATGAGGACGCCGCCTTCCCCACCGATCCTAATACCACGGATGGTGCCGCCGAGGATGACCACACTGATGCCACCACTGATGGTGCCGCCGAGGATGCCACCACTGATGATGGCGGCGCACGCACAGATGGCAGCCA
Source organism: Triticum dicoccoides (assembly GCF_002162155.2). Lineage (NCBI taxonomy): Eukaryota > Viridiplantae > Streptophyta > Magnoliopsida > Poales > Poaceae > Triticum > Triticum dicoccoides. The sequence continues at coordinate 70,935,199 of NC_041383.1, forward strand.
ACCGAAGAGGCAACGGAAGGACCGGCGCCCGATCGTGCTCCGCACCCTCAAGGAGGAAGTTACTGAAGTGGACTCCAACGGGAATCCAACGGCGCCCGAACGAATAGTCAAGGGGTACTCGCTTCAGCTCGGGTGCATTGTCCGGAGCACCGTCTCGATCAACACCGAGAACCTGAGGCATCCTGACCGAGGGAATTTGCGCCACCTCCTCTTCACAAAGCTGCACGAACGATACAAGTTCCCCGCTGAATTTGAAAACACAAGCCTCAAAGGGAATAAAGTGAACAATGCTGCCCTCACGAAGATGAGCAAGGCCCTGTCTACTTGGAAAAGCAATGTGAAGAGAATGATCAAGAAAGGTGAGAGTTATCAGAAGATCAAGGAGAAAAATCCTTCGATCACCGAAGATGACTACAACGACTTCAAGATCAATTGCTCGAGCATCGCAAGCTCCCAATCAAGTGAGTGGGGGAAACAAATGCGGGAGCTGAACATAGGGGAACACACACTCGGTCCCGGCGGTTACAGAGTGGCGGAGCCTATATGGGACAAGGAGGAGGCGGACCGTGCCGAGCAAGGCCTACCGCCCCTCTTCGATAAATACGGTGACAAGCAGACCAGGAACTTTGTTAGGGCCCGGTACAAGAAGGACCCGAAAACAAAGGAGCTTACCACGGATCCGAAGACCAGGCAGCTTGAGCTTGTTCTGGTAAGGAATACACCCCCGCGTAGTTAGCTCCATATGGTTGCATTCTAATTAATGAAGCCAAATTTCTAAATGGTTCACATTCCTTCCGCGGGCGACTGAAAGCAGTAGCGCGGGGTCGACTAAGAGCAACCCTTGGGACACCACTCTAAATAGGGGGTTGAATGTAATGAAGAACAAGGATAAGCTCAGTAAGCCGACGTCAGCTGGTCGTGTGGCCGGCAAAGGCTTGTCGACAAAATGGGGGTCATACTATACCGCTGGTGTGCGGAAGGAGAAAAAGACCAGCTCGGAAAGCCAGGCGCGAGAGGTTCAAGAACTCAAGGCACAGGTGGCGCGGATTCCGGAGATTGTCCAAGAGCAAGTGGAACAACGACTCGGAGCGACGATCACCGCCCATGTGCCTACCTTGATCTCGGGGTTGAGTGCGTGGATTGCGGGCGGCCAACAGGGGCCGCCCCCGATTCCTAGCTTCACGGCCAGCAACTCGCATAATGCGATGGCGGGGCCATTGGTGCCTCCGGCGGAGGCAGCATTGGTGTCTCCGACGCCGGCACGGGAGCTTAATGCACCCGGGTGTACGCCGGCCGGCACCTCTTCAGCAAGCGGCCCCTCCGTCAACTGCACGCCCGCCATTGGCGGTGCCTCGACATTAGCCGAGCTCGACGCCATCATCACGGTAACTAATTAAGCCTCTCTCGGCCGAGGACTACATCTCCTTGCCTTTGACTGGGCATCCCTGATGCCCTACATGTTTTCGCAGGGCGCCGCCGACGTTCCGTGCACTCTCCTCCACTTCGTGAACAACGAGTTGGTCGATGTCGCCAAGGGCAAAATCGTTCAACCGGGCAACCCCTTGTTCCACGGTACCCAGATGCCACCCAACTTGTTTAGGGTTCAACTGGTTCGGGTGCTGCCAGGCTGCGACGACTTGTTACCTCCGATTCGACCCGTCGGGGCCGACGATGAAGACGTGATGACCCTCAGCGCCTGCCTAAGATGGCCCCTGCTTTGGCCGAAGAGCCAGATTTGTTTGGGGGCGGGGGACACCACCCCAAAGACAACACCGCCAGTCGTGCCGGCGCCAAGTCGGCCCCATGGCAAGACCGCCGTAACGGTGCCGGACATCCCTATGCCACTGGATCCAAACATGCATATGGCACAGGATTAGAACAACGACGACGACGACGATGATACATTTGGCAACGTCGATCAGTACTTTGCCGAGCATGGGTACGATGGCGACTTCATGGGGCCTCCTTCTCAAGAACCAAACCCAACAAAAGACGTGTGCGATCTAGCTCGTACCGCGGAGAAGCCAAGTTGCAACAGGCGCCGTCTGGCGTTCAGCTCTCAGGAGACGCCTCCAGTTGCCGACTTCACCGAGCCTCAGATAGGCGAGGTGCGAAATATTATCAGCCCCAACACACTCAAGAAGGCGGTCTGTGAGCAGAACTCGGTCCCATTACAGGAGAAGAAGAAGGCACGCAAAAGAAAGACTAAGAAGGGTGCGAGCCAGCCGGCACCGAGTACGATCCGTGCTCAAGACGGGCCACCTTCACCGCAGGATATCTCGAGGAGGGTGCATGTGGCGGGTAGGGCGATGCTACCGACAAATATGCTCAATGCTGCAACCGGTGCTATGCGGAGTCTGCATGACAGTGTTCTTGCTTTGGAGAAGCGGCGTCTCAGGGAGAAGGATGTGGCATACCCGGTTTTTGCGGCCAAGGTGCCAGAGGGCAAGGGCTTTGTGGATAACTCCATCGGGCGTACGATCGTCCTGCGTTTTGATGACATCCACGCTATGTTGAACCTTCATCCGCTGCACTACACCTTCGTTCGGCTATTTGCGCTGAGTATGGAGATGCGGATCATTCGCGACAAGACCCCGGACATCGTGATAGTCGACCCCTTCTACATGCGTGCCAAGATCTTGGGCAGCGCTGGGGACCGGCAAGTCGCGAGTTCTTACCTCGAAGGCGTCATTCTGGCAAACCAAGATAAGGATAACTTCCTCGTGCCTTACTTTCCCGAGTAAGTCCTCCCCTCAACCGGCCCGTAACATATGAATTCTTACATTTTGATCGTTTTTCTTTTAACATTCCGTGTTTTCTGCAGTGACACACGTTGCACGCTCATCCTCCTAAGCCCCAAATATTCCATGGCCACGTATTTCGACCCGGACCGTCAGTCGAACGTAGACTACACAAATGTCAAGAAGGTTCTTGATGATGTTCTCCCCGGCTACGCCCAATCTGGAGGCACCTTCACCAGGCCTATTCGTAAGTACGGCAAGCACGTGTTCTCCCACAATACGACGTTCTGCTGCGTCAAGCAGCTGCCTGGCGGTCAGAAGGGTGCCTACTACGCCATCCATCACATGCGGGCGATCGTACGGGACCATCATCAATTTCTGCTACCGAGTAAACTCAAAGATTGGGCCGCGAGCGTGTCGGCAATCCAGGACGCGGACCTCCGACAAGAATTCTTTCGCATCCAGTCGGAGTTTGCGGAAATCATCCATCAAGATGTCCTTCGTACCTCGGGGCAGTTCTACCTCAGAAATCAACCGTCCAACAGTGACATCGACACAATGCTATAAATGCAGGATGACAACGCCCGTTCTTTCATGACTCCCACGATAGACGGCGGCTTCATCCACGCTCCGGTCCCTTGAGTCGAGTTGTCTAGTTCTGAAACATCGATTGGCTCATGTTGTAATTAAACTTTAATGAACTTGTAGTATGTCTCTTTGGTTTCGAGAGTCGTTCAACTTAGATGTAATCGATGCTATTAATGTCTTGCTTTTCTCTTCCGATCGTTCTGTTGCATAATTATATATTGCTTATGTATTGTCTGTGAATTGGTACTAACGTTTCGTTTGGCTAGTGCATAGCGATGCCGACGTATGTCGTGTACAAGGGTAAGGTTCCCAGAGTCTACGATGACTGGGAGGAGTGTCGGAGACAGGTTCACCGATTCAGCGGTAACAGTTACAAAGGGTACACCACTAGGGCCGAGGCCGAATCTAGATACGCCCGCTATCTAGCGGGAGAGGGGAGGAGCGTTGGAGGAACCGGATGAAGACGAGTTTCATCGTGATGATGCTCATCGTGATGACCGCAGCTCTCTTCTATGTGATGGTAGTTTAGATGATCGATATCGACTTGTAATGTGAAGACAAACTCGCTACTCGCGGTCTCGAGACTTGTAATATAATGTTCTATCTTTGTTCGGTCTTTTTAATTCGGAGACTAATATGATGAATTGTATTCGGAGACTAATATGATGAATTGTATTCAAAGACTAATCTTCTATTGTATTCGATGAATTTGTTGTTGATGTGTGCTGTCTATATTTTGTCAAACTATACATTTTGTAACCTGTGCAAAAAACAGAAAATAAAAAGATAAAAAAAACCTATTATTCATACTAATGGCGCATCACAGGACAGTGCGCCATTAGTATGACAGTGCATACTAATGGCGCATCACTGGGTAGTGCGCCATTAGTATGCCGCGGTTACTAATGGCGCATCCAGTGGTGGTGCGCCATTAGTATGCCAAAGCACCTGGGTATACATGGCCCCTGGGAGGCATACTAATGGCGCACGCTGGCCTATACTAATGGCGCACCCGCGGTGCGCCATTAGTATACCAGATACTAATGGTGCACCAGGTGGTGCGCCATTAGTAAAAATTACTAATGGCGTGCTGTTAATGGCGCACCACAGATGCGCCATTAATGGCCATATTAGGTGCGCCATTAGTAGGGGTTTTTCTAGTAGTGCTTCCTCAACCTCTTCATCTCTCCTTGCTGGATCAAGGCATGGGAGACGTCACCGGGCTGTACGCGTGAACGCGGAGGTGTCGTCCGTTCGGCACTAGGATCTCTGGTGATTTGGATAACGATGAGTACGACTCCTTCAACCCCGTTCTCTTGAACGCTTCCGCTTAGCAATCTACAAGGGTATGTAGATGCACTCTCCTTCCCCTTGTTGCTGGTTTCTCCATAGATAGATCTTGGTAACACGTAGGAAAATTTTGAATTTTTGCTACGTTCCCCAACACATATCTCATCTACTGTTTGCAGATGACACACTTCTTTTCTTTGAGGCTTCGAGAGCTCAAGCCGTTCAAGTTAAAGATTGCCTGGATCTGTATGCAAAGGCCACTGGCCAACTTCTTAGCTTTGATAAATGCTCCGTTATGTTTGGAGACATGTGCCCAGTTGATGCATAGGAGGATGTACGGGAGGTTCTAAATGTAACTGTTGGCGAGTTTGAAGAGAAATATTTAGGGCTGCCAACCCCTAGTGGGAGAATGACAAAGGGTCGGTTTCAAAACCTACAAGCACACCTTATGAAAAGATTAGTGCAATGGGGTGATGGGCATCTTGCACAACCAGGTAGAGAAACTCTAATCAAGTCTGTTGCGGAGGCACTCCCGGTCTTCATCATGGGAGTTTTCAAGCTGCCCTTTTCGGTCTGCGATGATCTTACGGAGATGGTTAGGAACTTTTATTGGGCGCAAGGAAAGGGCAACAGAAAACACACTGGAAATCTTGGCAAAAGCTTCAGAGACCGAAGAGCAAAGGTGGCGCAGGTTTCAGAGATTATCGTTTGTTTAACCAGGCATTATTGGCCAGGCAGGCGTGGAGATTACTGACTAGGCCTGAAAGTCTTTGTGCCAGGCTGCTCAAGAGCAAGTACTATCCTAATGGTAAACTTGAAGACCCGGTTTTCTCAGGGAATGCTTCTTCAACTTGGACTGCAATCAGCCATGGCTTAGATCTCCTTAAGAAAGGAATAATTTGGAGAGTAGGGACTGGCAACAACATCAGAATTTGGAGGGACCCATGGATCCCTAGACCCTTCTCCTACAGACCCATATCATGTCAAGGTACCTGCAAATACAAATATGTATCACAACTACTGCAGCACAATGGTGCATGGGATTATACTATACTACAAGAAGCTTTTTTGCCATGCGATGTTCAGGAAATACTGAAATTAAGAGCATCACCGAGGCTCGAGGAGGATGTTCTTGCATGGGGGCCGACGAAAAATGGGATATTTACTGTGAAATCAGCATATGAGTTAGCCTTTGAGGAAACATATAGAAGCACTGCTGAATCGTTGAGCACTGCTCCGGACGGCCGTCGGGCTTGTTGGAAGCTCATTTGGAAAAGCATGGTGCCACCTACAGTCAAAAAATTTGCTTGGTGTGTTGCGGTGAACTCACTTCCTACGTGGCAAAACAAAAAGAAGCACAATTTAGAAACATCAGGGGCCTGTCCAATTTGTGAGAGGGAAGAGTAAGATACTTTCCATGCTCTTTGTAAGTGTCCTCTGGCAGTTCAGTTGTGGGAGTGTATGTCAACTGTTTGGAGTCTACCAAAACGGGAGGAACTAAAAAATACAGGTAATGAATGGCTTCTAGAAGTGCTCCAGCCACTATCAAAGATAGAGAGGGGCATGTTGCTTATGTTTTTATGGCGGGTGTGGCACAATCGGAATGAGATAACACACAACAAAGAACCACCCCCGATGGAAGCATCGAAACGGTTTTTGATGGGATACTTGGACTCCTTGATAACGCTCAAGTATTCAGATGAGGAGCTTCTGAAAGGTAAACAGGTTGTTGTTTACTGCTTGCCTGCACGCCAGTTAGATCATCTGTTACTCACAACATATCATGGGTTTTGCCTACGGAGGGTTGTTCAAAGCTCAACGTTGATGGCTCCTGGTCTCTGGAAGGGAAGGCTGGAGCTGGCATGGTCCTCCGAGACAGCAATGGCCAAATCATTTATACATCATGCAGGGAGCTCTTTTCATGCAGGAATGCGATGGAGGCGGAACTAAGTGCATGTATGGAGGGTCTCTCGCTGGCAATTCAGAGAACGGAGCTACCTATTCAGGTAGAAATGGACTCACGGGAGGCTTTGAATATGATCACGAGTGATTCGCCTGATAGGTCCCTATTCTCTTCTTTCGTGAATGAAATAAAGTACCCGAGGAGTCTCCGCAATACGAGTTTTAAGTATGTTCATCGTAGTCAAAATAATGTTAGTGACTTTTTGGCCAAATTTGCTAGAACTGAGAGTAGAACAGTAGTATGGCTTAACTCTGGTTTGTCAGAGGTCATTGAACTTTGTAATGCAGACTGTGGACTTACCACTTGAGTAATACAAGGTTTAAACCGCAAAAAATAGAGCAAACATGAATCCTTTTAAAGTCACACCACAAAGTGTACACAGAAGTATCAGAAACGTTTGATCAATCCCACTAAATCACATCCAACGTTCTATATTGCATCAAAGGTCTGCCACACCAGTCAACGCTCATGATTAAATGTTCTGCCAGGGCAGACGCCCACGTCCTACTTCTCCCTCGATCTACCTCACGCAAAGAAGCCGCCGCACAACACGCCCCTAAGAGCATCTCCAACAGCCGCGCTAAACTAGCGCCGCGCGTGCAACGCGGCGGGTCGCACCAGCGAGCGCGCAAAAATGGCACGCGCGCTATAATGAGTTGGGCACGCGGTCGGAAGCACTATCCCGCGTAGTGTAATTCGGGCGCCCGCTTCCGTGCGCGGCACACTCGAGCGCTCGTGCCACACTCTCTCCTCTCCTCCTCCTACGCCCCGCGCGCGCCGGCGCCGGCGCCCTGCCGCCCATGGACACGCACACCGGCACCCCGCTCACCCTGCTGTACAGCCGTGACCCCGCCGCCGCCGCCGGAAACCCTACCGGGGGAAGCGTTGGCGTCGCCACCGCCGGAGCTCCGCCGAGCGTCGGCCTCGCGCGCAGCCTCTTCTTGCCGCCGCGGATGACCATGGCGACGGGTGGCGTCGCGCCGGCGCCGTTCCGTGCCGCCGCCGCACCTTCGAAGCTCCCCAATGCGGCGCGGCCGAAGAAAGGCAAAACTTCGGCAAAGAAGAACAAGGCGGCGGACGGCTCCGGCAGCACGAAGGCGAGGGGAAAGAAGCTTGCAGGGCGTTCGACGACCGCAGCGTCTACCGAAGCACCGACGAGCTCACTCGTTGAGCCGGCCGCTAACGCGCACCACGTGTTCGACGAAATGCCCCCAAGGTGAAAAAAATTCCAACTTTTATTTTCTTCTTATTTTTTCAATGCATCATTACATATAGATAGCTTATTTGCATTGTCCAAAAAACTTTGTAGTCTCAACGATGATGCATACATGTCAACTATGGGTGTTGGGTCCAACAATTCACATTGGTCTCAAAGCAATGACATCCATTTGGAAGACCATGAGTTTGAGGTGGACGAGGAGGGTGAGGGCATTGTCGATGCGCCGAATGGAAGAGCGGGCAATTACAGCTCCAACAATGACAAGTTACTATGCAATACTTATTTGCAAGTGTTGAGGGATCCATCCATTGGAGGTGATCAAAGTAGAGATGCGTATTGGGGGCGAATGAAAGAATACTTTGATGATCACAACATGGGTGGAATTGACCGCTCCGACAGATCACTTCGGTCCCGATGGTCCACAATCAACTCGGATTGACAAGATTAACCCAAGTGGCACAAATGAGGATGATAGAGTAAGTGGCATCTCATATATGTTCATCTCATACTTGTTTTTGGTGTATGAAGTGCTAACTTGTTTTGTTTTCTTGTAGTTCAACATTGCACAAAACTTGTTCAAAGAAGAGACGAGGACAACCAAGAAGGGGAAGATCCATAAAGGAAGGTTCTTTACCTTGCCTCATTGCTATGAAGTGTTAAAGGATGATGAGAAATGGAAGAAGCGTGATGGTTTGGATGATTTGCATTTGAGCAACAAACGCAAACGAACAATTGAGCTGGATGATGATGAGGAGGAGGATGCTGCATCAAGTGATGACGGCAAGAGAAGCCCCACAGCCAACTCGGTTTCATACTCGAAGCCAAAACGACCGGATGGGTGCAAGAAAGACAAAACTGAAAAGAAGAAGAGGAAAGGAGATGATGAGCTCAAAAATGCTATGGAAGCTATTGTGAATGCAGGAAAAGAAGCCAACGAGGTGAGGAATATGGCAAGGAACTAAGATGCCGCGGCCGAGGAGAGGAGGTTGGCGGCCGAGGAGAGGAGGCTGGCCGCCGAGGAGAGGAAAGCGACATTGGAGGAGAGGAAGGTGGGCATGGAGGAGCGATCTAGGTTGTTGGAATGGGAGAAGCACTTGTTCTTCTTGGACACATCTTTGTTCAATGGTGCGCAAAAGGAATATGTCAACCTTGCCCGTGAAGAAGTCTTGATCCAAAAAAGAGCCATGATCCGCACAATGGGTAGCGGTGGCCTTGGCGGCATGGGTGGCGGTGGCCTTGGCGGCATGGGTGGCGGTGGCCTTGGCGCCATGGGAGGCATGGGTGGCTTGGGAGCCATGGGAGGCATGGGTGCACCTCCGGCTGCCATGGGAGGCATGGGTGGCTTTGGAGCAACCTCTGACGCTATGGCCGCCATGGGAGGCATGAGTTTCGCTTCTCTTATGGGAGGCATGGGTGCACCTCCGGCCATGAGTGGAATGTCTTTCGATGTGCCTCCTCACACACATTTCCATGAAGATGCCATTGAAGATCTTGCCAACACCGTCGAAACTTCATGTGATGGGATGCGTGATGAGGTTAGGGAGGAAAATTCATCTTCGGAGGCGGAAGAATCGTCTTCGGAAGATGAGGACGAAGACGAGGAAGATGTTTGTTGTGTCTTTCATTTATGTCTTGAACTTTAGTTTGCATTTTGAACTTGGTTGGATGAACTTGTGGGCATGATTTTGAACTTGTGGGCATGAACTTTTATTTTCATCAACTTGTTTATGACAAATTTCACATGTTCATTACATTTTGATGAATGTTTCAAACTCATTTTGTGTCTAAAATGCCATGCCCGGCGAGTTGCGCACACTATATTTTTGCGTGCTGCTGGAGCGGCGCGCGCGCTGCATTATAGCGCGGCTGCTCGAGCCAGCGCTGGCGGCCGCGCTAAACCAGCCGAAGCGCGCGCGGCAAACAGGTATTTTGCACGCGACATGAAGCGCGGCTGTTGGAGATGCTCTAAACGCATGTGAGCCTCCATTCATTACGTTGACCGCCCCATGCTTCCCTCCCACCATCGTGTTCCCTTTGCATCCGGGTCGCTCCCCTCAGTGGTCGTATGACGCCCGATGCCGGCGCAACCCTTCCACGGAGCGAGGCCGCCGGAAGTGGAGGGGGCCGAAGTGGCGAAGGCGAGCAGAGGCGGAGCAAGGCCATGGCGGTGAAGATAATTGAGGCGGAGGCGGCTCACAGGCAGCGGATGCACGAGAAGCTCGAGGTCGTGACGACGGCGATGGCGCCTCAAAGCAGGCCACGACAGAGACGGCGGCCCTGAGTAGTCCACGACGGAGACGGCGACTGTGGCGACTCATCGGGGGCCACGGCAAAGGCGGAGACAGAGACCGTGGAGGCTCGTCGGCGGCCACGGCAAAGGCGGAGCGCGGCCCGGAGGGCTTGAGAAGAGGCCATGGCTTGACACGGAGTCAGCTAAGGAGGAGCAATGCTGCAAGGGCGAGGTGGAGCGGCGGCTCGGGACGTCTCGACGGAGGTGAAGCCGCGCCGCGCTAGCGGAGGCCGGACGACGAGGCGGCTTAGCATGTCTGCGGTGTCTCGACAGGGTGGCTCATTGGCAGCGGCTGCTCGCTATGGAGGTCCTCGGCAACTCAAGGTGCAGCGAGCTCCGGCGGAGGTGGCCGAAGCAGGCCACAACACCGGCTTGGCGATGCAGAGGCGAGGCACAACCATCCAAGGCAGCTGAAGCCCCCGGCGATTCGGAGAGAGCAGCTCGGATAGCTCCTGGGCAGGCTCTCAGGTGGAGGCGGGGGTGACGGAGGCGCGCGGGCCAGAGGCCGGGACGGAGACAACTCGGCACAGCGGTGGCTCCCGACGAGGTCATGGCCGTAGATGCAGCGGTGGCGTAAGCGGGCGGCTCTAAGCGAGCGGTTCGGAGGTGTAGTAGACTTGCGGGTGTGGAAGAGGGAGGGTCGGAGCCATGGTGGCCTGGAGGTGTGGAGGCGCGACGAAGCGACGCGAGGCCGGGCCAGAAGCCGCGGCGACTTACGGTAGGGGAAGAGGGCGGGTCAGAGCCTTCTCGAGGTGGATGCAGGCCAGAGGCAGAGGCGAGTCGCCTCAACGGGGCGGTGAGGCAGGTTGTCGTGCCAGCGCGGCTCGGAGGTGCACAGGCATGGGCGTAGCGAGGCCGGTGGCGAGACGTCATCCTGCCCATCTGCCTCTCCTTTGGAGCAAGATACCTGCCGCCGGTCGGACCCACCCTTCCGCCATCTCCTATGTCGCCGGCACAGCCTCTCTTCCCACTACTCGCCGACGGCCCGCCCGTGGGCCTCTCCTGCGATGCTGGCCACCAGCCCCGCCCTACACCATCTCCTGTGGTGCACGACGCCCGCCGCCGGCCCTGCCCTTCTGCATATCCTATGGCGTGCGGCTCCCGTCCGCCACTCCTGTGGGACATGTCTGGAACAACGGCATCGGTAATTCTTTGCTTGGAGTTTTTCCTATTTGATTAGATATGCCGTGCGCCAAATTCTAAATTCCAGAGGCTATAGCTGGAATTGTCGTTCCGTTCTCATGTCCCTCTTGAATCTTGACTCTCCAAGTCTTTGCATCTTCATTGATTCATCCCTCGAGCCATATCATCTGTCAGATGATGACACTGATTCGCAGAAGAATTTCACACATCTAAGTGATCATGTAGATGCACTTTGAAACCTGACGATTGAGATGGTGTAAGTTCATGCAGCTACACTGTGAAAACCTGATGATCGAGATGGTACATTTTCGTTGTTCTGATTCAGGGTGGACACGGACCGGGCCAGTCCGGGCCTTGACCGAGCGGACAGTTGGACCAGCCGCCGGTGGACCAAGCCGGACCGGACCGACCAGCTTCGCGGTCCTGTTTGCAGGGACCGGATCGGCGGCGACGAAGCCCGAGCCGGACCGAGAGGACCGGCCATGGAGAGGTCACGGTGACCATGGCGTCGGCAACGACGGCAAGAGACGGATGTGGTGACCATGGTGTCGGCAACGACGGCAAGAGACGGATGTGGTGACCATGGCGGGGGCGTCAGGATGTGGATGTGGTGGTTGTGAGCTTCTGCGCGGTGGGCATGGACGCCGGAAGGCACGGGAGCATTTTCTCAGCCGCATGCAAATAAGGTAGCACGTGCATGAGTGCACAAATTTGGGTGTGCTAGTCCTCCGTGATTAGTGGATCAGACCTAACGTGGAGCTGAGTCTAGTCGTGGGCGTAGTGAACGCAGAAGCCGGACCTTTAATTCCGTTAATGAAAGGAAAGGGAAACGGCCGTATCAGATCGATCCCGTCTTTCACGTTCTTTCTATTTCTCCTACGTTGAATGAATGGAAAGGGAAATGGCAGAGAAACTTCATCCTTTTACACTAATATTACGCTGAATGAAAGGAAAGGGACGGCCGCCATTGTTGTGCGCCATGTCGACGGACTTCTCGCCGCCATCGTCGAACTGCCTCATCGCTGCGTCCAACTGCTCGAATGTGAACTGCCTCATCGCTGGTTCACGTCGCCGGAAGGCTACCTGATTGAGAAACAACCATGTTTGTTTCGGTCCAAACGGTCCAACCGAGTTAACCGAGCTAAGACCGGACCGGACCGGTCGATTTTCGGGCCGAAATTCATGTCTCGGACCGGCCATATTTTCCAGCGGGCCAGGACCGATTGGTTCGGTCCAGCGCGGTCCACGAGCGGGCCGAAAAGCCCGCTCGGTACGTCTAGGCCTAGTTCTGATGTCGTGATGGAAAGGCGAGGAAGATTCTGTTGAAGAAAAGCGACACAAGCTCCGGTGCCGCCACGATGTTGGTCCGGGAAGAGGATGCAAACACTATAGCTTTGAACTCCATGGCAGATATTGCTCTCATTTTGTTGCTATTGCTGTGGAACGCTTAGGACGCATGTCCCATGGCCGCCGGTTCTTCCAGTCAGGGGACCCGAAATCCGCCATCGTCGTTTCTCTCTGTGCGCTGGTATGTTTCGTGTGTGATTTGAAGTTTGGCAACTGGCATGATGCGAGAAAAAACATCAGTGGACACCTCCCATCAATTGCTGACAGTTGGTTTGTTACTTTAGACGGATGACTGAATCCACATGTAAAGTTTTGCAGCAATAAAACTGCAACCTTCTTTGCAGGACAAGTTCTACCTGAATCTCATGGTTTATCTTCACATAATGTTCTCTTAATCGGTTCGCAGCATTAGGGCTGGACACGAGCCGAGCCGAGCCGAGCCTGATCCGAGCCTAGCTTTGGCTCGCTCTGGAGCGGCTCGGCTCGGCTCGGCTCGCTCAGCCAACGAGCCCACTTTAGGTGGCTCAGCTCGTTTTTGCAATGGCTCAGCTCAAACCGAACCGGCTCGTGAGCCAGCTAGCGCCATAACATCTGGGAGGTAGCAGAACCTGTTTTTACATACCATTTTTGATCTTCTACAGCAATTAAACCCATAATTTGTAAAAGAAGTCCTTTCTATTGCTAAAAATGCAGTTATGGTTTAAAAAATGATCACAGTGATGAAAAATAAGCTTTCTTCTATGGAAAGTGTAGAAATTGAACAAATATGACTAAGAAAGAATTGGGCATCATTGCTTTTGAATTTTGGACAGATCCTCCTTTGAACTTTATATGGCAAAAATATTGAACGTTAACAGCCAAACAATGCAATTTTGCATAGCATAACACTTAGTGCTTTGACATCAAAATGAGAATATTTCTCCTCAAACAGAGTATCTTACTCATCCTCTTCCTCATCATTCTCTTCCTCTTCATAATCCTTCTCTGCTTGCTTATCATGCTCCATTGCCTAGCACAGAAAAACAGCACACACATGAGCTTGGACACGCATATATTTGACTTTTTGATAGCAAGAAGAGCGCATCCATGAGCTTGTACAAACATATATTTGACTCTTGGATACCAAAAACAGCATATACATGAGCCTGTGCAATCTTATATTTGAATTTTGGATACCAAAAACAACACATACATGAGCTTGGACACACATATATTTGACGTTTGGATAGCAAAAACAGCAAACATATGAGCTTGGACACGCATATTTGGCACAACCATACCAGTGAAGATGTAGTCTCCCTCTCGGAGTAGTTTGCAAAGCCGTTGGCAGGGGCGATCGTGGCACGCCCGCTAGCGTCAGCGGGGTCAACGAGACGTCAAGGCGGTGGAGTTTTCTTTTACCCGTAATAACAACTTGGCGAGCGGGACATTGCCGTAATCCTTGTCTCGCTTCCTTGGCAGCGATACAGCCCTTGCCCTTCCCCTTCTGCTTCCTGGGGCAGGCGGCTTAGTCTTCACAATGGAGACCAAGCTCCTCTCTTTCTCCTTCTCCTCCTCCTCTCCTTCCCCTTTTCCTTGTCCATTCTTGCGACAGTGGGGCTCTTCACACATCAGCAAAGAACAAATGGTCAATCATCAACAAAAATTTACATAGATAATAATCAGTCTACACAATCCAGCACAAATAAATTCATCCATCCATCAATCAAATTGGTGCAGCATCCGTCCTAGCTAGCGGCACTCTCCAGCCAACGAACACAAGCATCCATCCATCAATCAAATTCAGCATCCATCCATCAATTAAATTCAGCATCCATCCATCGCGTTTCCTAGCTAGCTGCACTCTCCAGCCGACAGGCACAAGCATCCATCCATCCATGATCCATCCATAAAATTCGTGCGTGTGTGTGCGCCAGTGCAGGGAGCTAGGGCTAGGGATGGGAAGAAGAGAGGAGATTGCTTACCTGCCTATGTCTTTCAGCGGGAAACCAGGGGAGACCCGTCCGCCTGCGTCCGTTGTGGTGAGGGAAGGCGGCGTCGCCTGTCGCCGTCGATGCCGCCGGGCAGAGAAAGGGATAAGGGTGAGGAAACTGCTTTGCGTGTGTGCTCTCTCTGCTGTGACCTAACGCGATGCAAGGCTGATGGGGGATTGGGCTGGGCCTCAACGGGTCACCGAGCTAGACCGGGCGAAACTCGGCTCGGCTCGGTCGGGAGTCGGGCCTATTTTTCATAGCTCGGCTCGTTTAGTTATCGTATCGGGCCGAGCTGTAACGGGCTGAGCTGGAGCGAGCTTCGAGCCGAGCCTAAAAGCTTGCTCGGACGTCCAACCCTATGCAGCATGCAGCAAGGTGAGCAACAAATCATCATCGTGAGATTTCTTTTCTAAGTGCTGAAGAAAGCTACTAAGCAAGTTCATGTATGTACAACAGTTTGAATTGCTGCTTTTAGAGAAGCCCCAGTTGTAGGTGAGCTAGACTACCAATCTCATCTTACTAAAGTTTTCATTCAACTTGCTTATTTTGGACTGTAAATTTCCATTACTATCACTTCTACCTTATTTTAGTGAATGTAATCAGTTGTGATGGCATTCCACAACTCTTTATGTTTTTATTCTTTTTATTTACCAGCATTGTGTTCGGCTTCGATACTCAAAGAACCACATATGCACTTTGAGAGTATTATGCCCAGAATTAGCCAAGAGCCTGAGACATACGAAAAACACTTTTTAGCTTGGATAATTATGAAAAAAGATACTGTTAATCAGTACTGAAATGCATAACATCGATGCTAGAATCTTATTTTTCATTCTATATAATAGGAACAACATGATTTTTTGCAGGTCATAAATTGCTTGGAAAAATGCAACATCGATGCTAGAATCCTGACGAGAATATGACCGGTGATGCAGATTATTTTGTATGCCAATGGTGCTGTGGCGGCTGCATGCCGGAGGGCTGCATACTCGACTTCTACATCACCGTCTTCACCAAGGAGAAGATCTCCCTCGTTGGCGACGACGAGGTCTGCGCCTGTACTCCCATTCCCATTCTTTCCCCCTCCCAAGAATTGGGGTTTGTATTGCTTTCTTTGTTTGGTGTGTGCCTCTGCAGTATATGGCGGCGGGTGGGCGGAACTTCTTGCCACTGCTCCCGGAGGCGTCAATGGCATCAAGTCCTCTGTAATGATTGGATGGGACTGCCAGGTCCGGTCCCATCTTGGCTTTGCTACCTCACTATGCAGTTTCTCTCCTATCTATCAAGATTTACTATGTCTCTCTACTTCTATTCTACTGAATATTGTTCTTGGAGCTTCAAAGGCAATTTCTTTACTGGTGAACATGTGTAGGAGGAATTGTGGTTTAGCGTTATTAGACCTCTGTAAATGCATACCTAGGAGGATTCTTGGAGCTGTGGTGTATTCAAGGCTATTTGCTTTATTGGTGAACATGTATAGGAGGATTCATTGATAGACCTCTGTACATACATGTTTTCTCTGTGCTATAAAAAGACTCTCCTTTGGTGGTGAGCATAAAAAAGAAGAAATTTACTACTCGCAATAAAATTTAATTGGGTGAACTGTAGAAGCTGACTTTGTCGGAGAAAGGTTCAGAACCCACCCTTTCTTTCTTGCAGGATTGAGAAGATTGTGACTTTGAAACCTTTTAGAGACTTTCTTAGAGAAAGGTTCAGAACCCACCCTTTCTTTCTTGCAGGATTGAGAAGATTGTGACTTTGAAACCTTTTTAGATGTACAGAAAGAAAGCAGATTGTGCTTGTACATAATGATTGTGAGAAGATCAAATATATGTGTAGAGAATGATTTGGTGCATCGATAATTGATTGATCGTGCACTAGGCACATATATATAGGTACAAGGGGTGCGACCGGTATCTTGTCTCCCAAGATACACGTACATACAGAGGGAGACAGATACTACAAGTACTACATACAGAACCCAGACCTACGTACATGTACAGATGTTCAACACCCCCCCGCAGTCGAAGCATCGCCGGTGACGCAAAGACTGGACCGAAACCCCTCGAACGTCGAGGTAGGTAGCCCCTTCGTCATCACATCGGCGAACTGCTGATCGGTGGGCACATGGAGAACACGAACACGACCAAGTGCGACATGCTCCCGGACGAAGTGGATGTCGAGCTCGATGTGCTTCATCCGTCGGTGATGGACAGGGTTGGCAGCGAGGTACACCGCGGAGACGTTGTCACAGTAGACGAGCGTCGCCTTGGTGACCTCACATAGCAACTCCTGGAGTAGCTGTCGTAGCCAGGAACACTCCACGACGGCGTTGGCCATGGCCCGATACTCAGCCTCGCCGCTCGATCGTGAGACCGTGGGTTGTCGTTTAGACGACCACGAAATCAGAGAGGGCCTGAGGTAGACGCAGTAGCCGGAGGTGGAGCATCGAGTGTCGGGACACCCAGCCCAGTCGGCGTCGGAGTAGGCGACAAGGCTGGTGTCTGGCGAGGCCGTCAGGGTGAGACCCATGGCTGTGGTGCCATGTATGTACCGAAGTATACGTTTCACGAGAGCCCAATGGGTGTCACGAGGAGCGTGCATGTGAAGGCACACCTGCTGGACAGCATACTGAATGTCCGGACGCGTCAGTGTAAGGTACTGAAGCACACCGACGATGGAGCGGTAGAAGGGAGCGTCGGACACCGGAGAGCCCTCAACGGCGGACACCTTAGCCTTCGTATCGACAGGCGTGGAAGCAGGCTTGCAATTAAGCATGCCCACTCGCTCCAGAAGCTCGTAGGCGTACTTCTGGTGGTGCAGGAAGAAGCCAGTAGCCCGGCGCACTACCTCGATGCCGAGGAAGTAGTGGAGAGCCCCCAAGTCCTTGAGAGCGAACTCGGTGCCGAGGCGAGCTGTGATCTGCTGAAGAAGCGCTGGCGAGGATGCAGTCAAGATGATGTCGTCGACGTACAGGAGGAGGTACGCGGTGGCGTGGCCCCGGTGGTAGTCAAACAGGGAGGCATCGGACCGTGTGGACCGGAACCCCTGTTGCTGGAGGAAGGCCGTTATCCACTGGTACAAGGCCCGAGGTGCCTGCTTCAACCCGTAGAGAGAACGGGAGAGCAAGCACACGTGGTCCAGATAGTCGGTGTCGACGAAACCAGTCGGCTGCTGACAGAACACCTGCTCATCGAGATGTCCATGCAAGAAAGCATTAGACACATCGAGCTGGTGAACAGGCCAAGCGCGAGAAACAGCAAGCTGGAGAACAGCGCGAATCGTGCCCGGTTTAGCAGCCGGGGCGAAGGTGTCGGTGAAGTCCACGCCGGCGCGCTGGCGAAAACCGCGCACCACCCAACGCGCCTTATAGCACTCGAGAGAACCGTCGGAGCGAGTCTTATGGCGGAAGACCCACTTGCCAGTGATGACATTGGCACGGGGTGGCCGCGGGACAAGCTGCCACGTACGGTTGCGCTGCAGGGCGTCAAACTCCTCACGCATCGCAACTAGCCAGTTCAGATCCAGAAGGGCTGCACGAGCGGAGGTGGGGAGCGGTGACGGCGTCGAGGTAGAAGCCGCGCAGGCGTACTCGTCCGACAAGTAGCGCATGATGGGACGCAGGGTCCCAGTCCGAGCGCGAGTGACCACATCGGTGAGGGGTGCGGCCGGGGCGGCGGTAGCCGCCAGGGGGGCCGCGACAATGGGTGCCGCGGCGACGGGGCCCACGGTGGGGGCCGCGGCAACGGGGCCCGCGGTGGGGGCCGCGGCGGGGCCGACCAGGGGGGCCACGGCGACGGGGGCCGCGGTGGCGGCCGAGGAGGCCGCGGTGTCGGGGCCCGCGGCAGGGGCCGAGGGGGCCGCGGCGTCGGGGCCCGCGGCCGGGGCCGAGGAGGCCGCGGCATCGGGGGCTACGGCAGGGGGCGCAGCGCCAGGGGCCACCGGCGCAGGGAGCGCGAGCAGAGCCGGACCCGGGGTGCGGATGGGCGGTCCGCCAGAGGTGGAGGCAGGGACGAACCGCGCCGCAGGACACTCCGAAGGTGACGGTACCTGCTGAAACGGGAACACGAGCTCATCAAAGTACACATGCCGCAAAGTGAAAACGCGGTGGGAGACTGGATCATAGCACCGGTAACCTTTGGTGTTAGGAGGATAGCCAAGGAAGATGCAAGGAAGGGACCAAGGTGCGAGTTTGTGAGGAGCAGTGGACGCGGTGCTAGGATAACAGAGACACCCAAAAATGCGAAGACCATCATAAGATGGAACTTCACCGAAGAGGAGCTGGTGAGGGGTGTAGTTCTAGCGGGAATGACAGGGGCGAATGTTAATGAGGAGGCTGGCGGTCGCGAGCGCGTCCGGCCAGAACCGAGCAGGCACATAGGAGTGGAAGAGCAATGTGCGGACGCAGTCATTAAGCGTGCGAAGGACGCGCTCGGCGCAACCATTCTGCTGATACGTGTAGGGGCAGGTGACACGAAAGATGGTGCCGTGGGACGCAAGTAAATTGCGGACGGTGACGTTGTCAAACTCCTTGCTGTTGTCGGTTTGCAAGGCGAGAATAGGACGACCGAACTGTGTGGCGACATATGAATAAAAGGTGGTGAGTGTGGCAAGAGCTTCGGACTTGCGACGGAGGGGGAATGTCCACACATAATGAGTAAAATCATCCAATATCACCAGGTAGTATAAATAGCCCGTGTTGCTAGCAACCGGGGACGTCCAAACATCACTATCCAATAGCTGAAACGGAAAGGTGGAAATGTTTGTAGACTCGATAAAGGGAAGACGAACGTGCTTGCCAAGACGGCAAGCCTCACAAGTGTGGTCGTCGACCTTATTACATGAAAAAGGAAAACTTTGAAGAATCTGACGCATAACGGTGGAGTTGGGATGACCGAGACGAGCATGCCAAAGATCGACACTGGCGGCGAAGGCGGCGGGGCGACGGGTGGTGGTGGCGCCGGAGGGATGCACTGGATAGAGGTCGTCTGGGCTATCACATCGGTGGAGCACCATCCGTGTACGGGCGTCCTTCACAGAAAAACCGATATCGCCAAATTCGACAGTTATAGGATTCTCACGAGCAAGGCGACAAACGGAAACAAGATTAGTGACTAATTCAGGAGACACAAGAACATTAGACATACGCACAGGAGTAGAAGTAGAAGGGAAAGACATATGACCAATGTGAGTAATGCCGAGGGAGGAACCGTTACCAACGGTGATACGGGTGGGTGACGGGGCGGAGTGTAGCGCAGCGAGCAAGGCCGGGTCCCACGGCGGCGGCACCTGAGGAGGGTAGAACCCTCCGTAGGCCGGCGCGGGTGCAGCCCCAAAGGCCGGAGCAGTGGCGGCCCCGTAGGCGGGTGCGGCCCCATAGGCCGGCGCGGCGGCGGCGCCATAAGCCGGCGCGGATCCGTAGGCGGGCGGCGGCGGAGGGGCGGCACCATAGCCGCTGTACGGAGCGGCATTCTGCGCGGCGAAGAGGGCCTGGTGACCCGTCGGGCGGGGCCCGGGGATGCCCGGGGCCGGAGCCCAAGGGACCGGCATGGAGTATGCGTGGACTACGCCGGTCCACGGGTTGGTGCCGTATGTCCATGGGAGATTCACCTGCTGCTGCTGACGAGGCCCCCCCGGACGCCTGTTGCTGCTTGCGGCCGCCCCCGCGGCGGTTGCCGCGGCGCCCGCCACCCGGCTGCTGGGGGGCAGTGGGAGGGGCGGGAGGCGCGGGCGGGAGGCGCGGGCGGGAGGGGGAAGTACCCCGGAGGCGCGGGTGGCGGCGGCTGCTGGCGCGGCACGGGTGGGACGGTCGATGGAGGGGCGCCACGAGAGGTGCCGGCGGCTAGGGTGTGGTGCTGCACACGCTTCTTGACCCCCTTCATGCGGCGCTCCTCCAACCTCAAGTACGCCACAAACTTGGGAAAGGAGGGCTCCGGCATCAAGGTGAGGTTGGAGGCGGCGTTGCCGAAGTCCTTGTTGAGGCTGGCGGTCAGTGTGCTGAGGAGGAGATCGTCGTCCACCTTGGCTCCAATGTCACGGAGCTTGTCCGCCAACGTCTTCAGGCGGCGGCAGTAGTCATCAATGGACTGGTCATCCTGGTGACAGTCAAAAAATTCCTGCTGCAAAAAAACGCGGCGCTGAAGCTTGTTGTCGGTGAAGAGGCCGTTCAGCTTGACCCACAGGGCGCGGGCGTCGTCGCCGGCGCTCACGACCGTGTGGAACAAGTCCTTGGAGATGGTGGTGAAGAACCACCGGATGATCGTGGCGTCGACCGCGGTCCACTCGGCGTCGTCCACCATGGTGCGGGAGTCCACGGTGCCATCCACGTGATCCACGAGATTGTTCTCGCGAAAGAGCAGCGTGAAGTACGTCTTCCATGCGAAGTACGTGGAGGTGGAGGCGTAGAGGGTCACAGGGACGCGGGCATGGACGTTGATGTCGCGGATCTCGGCAGTGTTGACGGCGAAGGGGTTGGAGTAGGAGGAGGTGTTGGAAGACATGACGGCGGCGCGGCGCGGCGAAGGAGAGGCGGCGCGGCGGCGGGAGGCAGGCGGCGCGGCGGGAATGGGCGGCGCGGCGTGGAGGCGCGCGGTGGGGAGGAGGGGGCGCGCGAGGAGGAGGGGTGGTGGCAGCGGTGTGGGGCGGCGGCGGGAGATCGTGGCGGCGGCGGCGGCGGCCCGAGGTGGCGGCTAGGGTTAGCGGAAGCGGGGAGATCGACTTGCGATAGATACCATGTAGAGAATGATTTGGTGCATCTATAATTGATTGATCGTGCACTAGGCACATATATATAGGTACAAGGGGTGCGACCGGTATCTTGTCTCCCAAGATACACGTACATACAGAGGGAGACAGATACTACAGGTACTGCATACAGAATCCAGACCTACGTACATGTACAGATGTTCAACTATATGGTATGGGAAGTGGTTTCACTGATTGTACTTGTACAGCAAGAGAGCAGATTGTGTTTCCTTTAATAAGATAGCTTTTGCCGGCCATTGTGTTGCTTCCAAGCAGAATACTTATTGATTTAGTTCTCTCACCACTGATTCTGCTAAAGATGTAACTTGTATTGAGTTATTTATACTGTATCAATCCTAACGTTGGTATATACGACCTAACATGTTGAGTTTACCACAAAGAAAACAAAAATAATTTAATATTGTATACGATGCTACATGTCATAATATGTTTAGTTCCTGTTAGTTCTGTTTATTTGCATGTTGTGCTCTCAGTCCATGGACACATGCAACATATGGAGAACCACAAACTAGGTGCAATCCGATGTTCCCTTGGTAGAACCTTCTTTGAGAAAATAGTACCAAATGTTTCAAGCTTTCCACTATCTTTTGGTGATTATTTTGTGATTCTGCAAATAAAGGGAAACTGCACCACACTCATCATGCAATTTGATACAGGTTGTGATATATCTTGCACATTTGAAACCATTATATTGTATGAATACCTCTTCAGGTCATTAGGTAGAGTTGGAGTCGGTTGTGTTGTACATCTCTGGCCAACTTGTAGTTTGACTAAGGAACTATTGTATTAACGTGTTTTTGTTAATTCTGTATGGTTGTTCTGTTGAGAAGTCCACTATTTGCATGCTTGATACGATATAATTATGTTTTAACTATATGGCTCAAGACTTTTCTTTTCTATGATTATACGTGCATTGCACGTGCACACTTACTAGTAACAAGAAAAGAAAAAATCCAGAAAAAACGTGGATAGAGACTGACATTTCAGTTTAGACTGAATACTATACCCTCAAGTGTGGGTACATAGTTTACACTGTGTATAGCTATCTTTTTAATAGATTCTGAAAAATATCCATCCGTAAGAGATGCAAATTTTGAACAAGTGCCTTTGCTACTTTGGTGCGTATGTTGTTTACTGTCTACTACATGCTAAATAATACATATGATTTTTATTTTAAGGTGATTAACACATATTCTGTTAATTTTTTTTGTAGAAGCATGGTACCAATGATATACTAATTGTGAAGGACGCCAAAATGTCTTCACTAGGAACACATGTTGTGTTGTACAATCTGATGAAGAATTAGAAAATAACAGTAGTGAAGACAGAGATAACTTCAAAGTCATGAAATGAAGATATAAGGGGAACCATATAATAATTCACAAATGTGGCGGTGATGATAAAATGCCTGGAAACATTCTTGATATTGTACATCCACAGAATGAAGGAACCTAGGTATTTAGAGACCAACAAAATTAGTGCTGGCATGAAGTACAAGAGAAATGTCATCTATTTTGAAAACTATAAGGCAAGATCTGACTCATGATGATTCATTACAAGAAATAAATGAATCAAATTTCAGGAAATGAAACTACACGAGGAAGACTGCCATAAATAACAAAAAATGCACCAATATTCATAAGAAAATATAATGCGAATACAGAAAGGAGGCATTTATGAGCATAAAGATTCAAGACCCAAGAGAAGGTTATATGGTGTTGATAAACTATCGGTGGCCGGAGACATTCAGAAATGTACTCCGTTGTTAATTCCTTTCCTTCCTAGCGAATTACTAGAATGCCTCTTATTAATCATGGTGTATATCTTGAATGCCTAAATAAATTCAATATAAGGCACCCCATGTTTCTCACTAGCCATAGTCAACATTTGTTCAACTCATAGTGGGAGAAATCAAAATAATAGAAGAAAATTGTTACAACAACACCAGAATTGTTACAACTCATAGAGGCCTATTAATCTACATGTATTATTTAGTGAAAACAAAATATAATAAATAAAAAATGGGACAGGTGATCAAACAATCCAAATTTGCAAAGCACGAAGGAATATGGAAATGTCTGATACATCATTAAAGCAACAAAAAGAGAAACAACATGAAAAAGGAAAGAGATGCCACAATTTGTATGCTCAAATCCTAGCCCGTGCGAATGCACGGGTTGACGACTAGTAGCATCTAATTACAAGAGCCTCGCAGTGTGCAATATAGCTACGAGATCCTGCCGTCTATTGGAATTTCACTTTCGTACGGTTGGCCTTGTTCTTTGAACAGTTCACCTACAAGAAGATAGATTTGTGTGGAACAGGCGTAAATATGACTTCAACATGTGATCTGATCACATATATATAATGTACCTGATACTTCGGATCAGACAGTGTTTAACGAGGCCTCTCCAGTCTTCATCCGATATATTTTCCACTGGAGATGTTTGGCCAAGTTCATTGTTAGCCTTGCCTTAAAATTGAGTTTTCCTCATGTTATACCGACACTGTCGCAGAGTAGACTTGAAAACATGGATGCAAGCTTGTCTGGGTACATCATCTTGGCTATCCAACTTGAACCTCATCCGTTTAAAATAATGGGAGTCTCATTATCAGCAACCTAGAAAGTATGGGACAGAGCAAGATGATGTTACTAGTTTCCATACATAACCATACTTACAGATAAATGGTTGAGGAAGGTGTTGAACTTGGTTTCGTCTTTGTCATTCCTGTACTGAATCCATGTTGGGAGGATACGTACATGACACCTAACAGCAAGCGCTGCCTCTGATACTAACTTGGCTGATTCTGTAGCATCATGTGGCCTTTCTAAACCTGCCTCAAAACAGATCTCCATTTTTCCTCCTCTAGATTTAGTTAACCTATCGAACTTTATCCCTGATGTTTGTTTCCTCTTGCGCCTAGGTGCTAGTCCAACAACGAACATAGGAAGTGTTAGTGTACATCAAACTGTGAGACTACATATAAATAAGCATGCAACTTTAACTTGAATCCAACAACTACCTTCTTGTTGTTGAAGCTCACAAAGTTCATTTGACCTTGCCAACTCATCTTGTGTCAAGAGTGCTTCAGAAGTAGTGTCTGGTGGCAAGGGAGCTTGGGAATGTGCTGCTAGCTGAGTTGACAAACGAGTAGCTCGTGCAACTAGTGGTACTGTGGAAGATGTTGCAACAACTAGGGCTGTCTGTGCTTGTTTGGTGGCACCTATTTGTTTCTGTTTGGCTTGTTCTGCAGCTCGTGTAGCACGGAATACCCTATTTGTAGAATTTTCTGCTGGACTTTGACCTTCTATTGCACCATCAGTACCAGCAGAATCTGCAGGATTCTTCCACTTCCCATTCCTTGTCATTCTGTGCTGCTTCCTCTTTCTCTGTGCCATGTTAAGTCAAGCCAACAAGAAAAACGAATAACAATTTAGTTCTTCAGAACAAATTGATGCGTGATATAGACGAACTGAACTTTGATGTTAGACAACCACATGATAGGAGGATGTTATATGTACGAAAAACGGGACGGCATGAGATAACCAGAACTATGATGTGTAAACTAAGCAGAAGGCATTTCACTAAATTAGAAGCAATGCAATGGAAGGTAGACACCATATGAAAGATGCTACAAATATCGCTCTGCCAAGTTAACAATGTCTCATCATAAATGGCGTTAAACAAATGTGAAGAAGTACAAGAAATAAATCATATGCAAGATGCAAACAACATCACACTACCAAGTTAGAGGTCCCTTGTCATTAGTGCCAGTGCATATTCATGGCATTGCATATTCACATCTTATGATGTGTGAACTAAGGAGAAGGAATTTCAACAAATTAGAAGCTATGAAAGCTAGATACCATATGAAGGATGCAATGAATATCACTGTACCAAGTTAAAATTGTCTCGTCATAAGTGCCATTTCAACAAATTAGTAGTACAAGCTAGAAAATAATGCGAGATGTAACCTATATCACACTACCAAGTCAAACGTGTCTTATGATAAATGATTGTTGCAGGTTACACAACAGTAGTACTTTTATGTAAGAATATGGTGTGATAGACAGATATTGTATGTTCTAGAAATAGGAACACATATCTTATTCAAAAGTATAATGTGTAAAGTAAGCAGATGAAATTCAACAAAATTAGAAGCAATAAAAGCTAGACATCATACATAACATGCAACCACATATAACAGTGCCACGTTAGAGGGAGCACCTGTGATGGTGCACTAGGGGAGATGTGCTCATCATCAACACAGGTATGTTGAGTGTCTATGCATGTGTTGTCTTGCAAATCATTTTGGGGGATGGAGGAGTAGAATCTGTAGAGGCCCTCCGTTTGGAAGGAGCACCTTTATCCGCTGCCTTGCTAACTTCCTTCCGCTTTATTGATTTTGAATTGTCAAGTAAAACCGACAAGAAAAAGCAATAAAATTCTCTCTTCAGAACTCATTCATGCATGATACTGACAATCACTACTTTGATGTAAGGAAAACACATGATACCAGGATGGAATATGTATGAAAAACATGACGACATGGCATATTCACAACTATTTGTGTAAACTAAGTAGAAACCATTCCAACAGCAATGCAAGCTAGACACCACAAAAAAGATGCAACCAATATGACTCTGCAAAGTTAAAAGCGTCCCATCATAAATGGCATTTCAACAAATTAGAAGGAGCGCATGCTCTAAATCATATGAAAGATGCAACTAATATCGCACTGCATATACTAAAGGTGTCTCGTCATATTGATTGATGCGGGATACAAAAAAAACAATAGTTTTATGTAAGGACATGTTTAATAGACATATGTACTATGTACTAAAAACAGGAAGACATGTCACATAACAGGTATAATGTATAAACTAAGCAGAATAGCACATGCAGTTTTACCAGATTGGAAGAATTACAATCTAGACACCATATGCAACATGCAACCACATATCATGCTGCCAAGTTAGAGCAAGCACCTGCGATGCTGGTGTAGGGGTAATGCGGTAATCAACTACAAAGCTACATTCACTATCTTCATCTAGCCTTGCTGTTTCTTGAGAATCATGTCTGGAGGCTAACGCTGCATTCTTTAAATGAGGATATTTACTCACAGTAGTCCACTTGCCTGACTACCTCATCATAAGTGATTGATGAGGGATACACAAGAACATTAGTATGTACCTGAGAGCATGGTTAATAGACAGATGTACTAGTATGTACCAAAAACAGGAAGGCATGTCATACTCAAAGCTATAATGTGTAAGCTAAGTAGATGCAATTTAACAAGTGGAAGCAATACAAGCTAGACATCCGGCTGGAGTGGTGAGCATGATCATGTAGAACCTGAGAGCCTGGTAGGAGGCGGACTGCTTTGCCACCATCGTGGCTTTTAGTTGGCTTCCAGGTGATGCCTGTTTGTGCTGGGCTTGTCACTGGCTCCCGACTAGCTATTTGTCTTCTGGTGCTCACGGGATGGTGGTTCATGTAAAAAATATCTTTCCTCATCTTAATAAAGACCGACTTCGGCCTTTCGAATACAAGCTAGATACCATATAGCATGCAACCACATATGACACTGCAAAGTTAAAGCAAGCACGTGGGATGGTGGTTCATTCCGAGCGAGGTCATCAACTCCAGAGCTACGTTTACCTTCTCCATCTGCTGGCACTACACCCTTTATAATGGTGAAATGTGTCTGGCCTATCCACGTACCGTGCTGGAGTGACTTATCTCTTTTATTTTTTGCTTCTCTCATGGCAGCAGACCCTGAAATACCCTTGCATAAAACACAATAGTGAGAGTAAGGGTGAAGTGTGTGCAAAACTAGTGCACTTTAAAGTAGCAGATAGCAGGTGGATGAAAAATAAATGATATGAGACATATGATAGCTCTATAACATTGCATGGCAAACAAAATTAGATTCTACTCCATATGATTTTGTAATATATGAGCACAGGAAATGCAAACACTCCTCCAGCACACCACCACATGTGGTCATATCAAGATAACAGTCGACTGAAAATAAATAGGCCAGTCGATTTTTCATGAACCGTCCGATCTATATGGAACAGGCAAATGGCCTTCGTCTACGTCACACTAGTCACTGTTGATGATCTTTCTCGAACCGGCAGCGACCATCGGCCCAGAACCCTGCCTCCGCTACCCCGCCCTCCCCTCGACCTCACACGACTGCCGTGCTTGGCAGTGCACCCAGGCCATCCCTTTAATCCCGTCCGACCTCCAGATCGGGTGCCAGCAGCTCTAGGCCCCACACGCCCCTAAGATAAACACCGAGGTGCTGCTTCCCCGACGTAATAGGTGGACTAGCGCCTGTTACACCGGGGAATGCTTCCATTAATTGGGAATCAACTGACCAGGAATTGAAATCCAGGGGGGCGACAGACCTCTAGCTAGTGAAATAGTATATGAGGAGAAACCTTGTGCATTGCGAGTTACTTGGAACATCTAGTATCAATAAGAAGTGGTCAACTAGTGTCTTCTGTGGGATGAATACCGTGCAAGCATACACGTAAGATTTGCACAAATAAGGGAATAGGAGTACCATCCGGTTGCCAGTGTGGTCTCCTCCATATGTCGCGATGATCTTCATTTTTTTCCCGGGGGAACCGATGTTTTGGAGGACGGTGGAGCCTTGGACGAACCCATGGCCAAATGGTTGACTGTGTTTCCGTGTCCGTATGTCAGCGGAGGGGAAGCATATCCGAGGCAGCAAAGGACGGCGTAGTAGGAACAACTCTGGTGTGGTGGACGGTGGCGAAGTTGGAGCGGCAGCGGTGAGGCGCAGGATGGAGTGGTTGAACTGGCTCTGGTACAGATGGCTCGGCCTCGGCTTCAACTACTATCTATGGAGGGCATTGCGGTTGAGGTTGCGGTGGATGAAGACGTCGGGGTATCGGCTCCGGCGTGATGGAGGATGGCGGCGGTTGATGGGTGGGATGGGGTGGTGGACGGACGACCGGGGTGATACGTCCATTTTGCATCATGATTTTATATCGATATTTATTGCATTATGGGATGTTGGTACACATTATGTCACAATACTTATGTCTATTCTCTCTTATTTTACAAGGTTTACATGAAGAGGGAGAATGTCGGCAGCTGGAATTCCGGGCTGGAAAGGAGCAAATATTGGAGACCTATTCTGCACAACTCCAAAGTTTGGAAACTCCACGAAATTTATTTTTGGAATTAATAATAAATACTGAGTGAAGAAAATACCGGAGGGGGGCCACCCTCTGTCCACGAGGGTGGGGGCGCGCCCTACCCCCTTGGTGCGCCCCCTGCCTCGTCGGCCCCTAGAAGCCCTCCTGTGGCCATCTTCTGCTATATGAAAACTTTTGCCCTGGAAAAAAATATAAGCAAGCTATCGGGACGAGACTCCGCCGCCACGAGGCGGAACCAATCTAGGGCTCTGGCGGAGCTGTTCTGCCGGGGAAACATCCCTCCGGGACGGGGAAATCATCACCATCGTCATCACCATCGATCCTCTCAGCAGAAGTGGGTCAATCTCCATGAACATCTTCACCAACACCATATCCTCTCAAACCCTAGTTCATCTCTTGTATTCAATCTTTGTCCCAAAACAGATTGGTACTTGAGGGTTGCTAGTAGTGTTGCTTACTCCTTGTAGTTGATGCTAGTTGGTTTATTCGATGGAAGATTATATGTTCAGATCCTTAATACATATTAATACCCCTCTAATTATGAACATGAATATGATTTGTGAGTAGTTACATTTGTTCCCGAGGACATGGGAGAAGTCTTGCTATAAGTAGTCATGTGAATTTGGTATTCGTTCGATATTTTGATGAGATGTATGTTGTCTCTCCTCTAGTGGTGTTATGTGAACGTAGACTACATGACACTTCACCATTGTTTGGGCCTAGAGGAAGGAATTTGGAAGTAATAAGTAGATGATGGGTTGCTAGAGTGACAGAAGCTTAAACCCTAGTTTATGAGATCCTTCATAAGGGGCTGATTTGGATCCATATGTTTCATGCTATGGTTAGGTTTACCTTAATATTTCTTTTGTAGTTGCGGATGCTTGCAATAGGGGTTAATCATATGTGGGATGCTTGTCCAAGAAAGGGCAGTACCCAAGCACCGGTCCACCCACATATCAAATTATCAAAGTACCGAACGCGAGTCATATGAGCGTGATGAAAACTAGCTTGACAATAATTCCACATGTCCTTGGGAGCACTTTTCTCTATATAAGAACTTGTCCAGGCTTGTCCTTTTCTACAAAAAGGATTGGGCCACCTTGCTGCACCTTATTTACTTTTATTACTTGTTACCCGTTACGAATTACTTTATCACAAAACTATCTGTTACCGATAATTTCAGTGCTTGCAGCGAAAACCTTACTAGAAACCGCTTGTCAATTCCTTCTGCTCCTCGTTGGGTTCGACACTCTTACTTATCGAAAGGACTACGATAGATCCCCTACACTTGTGGGTCATCAATACTCTTTTTTGGCGCCGTTGTCGGGGAGTGAAGCGCCTTTGGTAAGTGGAACTTGGCAAGGATAAATTTATATAGTGTGCTGAAATTTACTGTCACTTGTTACTATGGAACATAATCCTTTGAGGGGCTTGTTCAGTGTATCTTCACCCCGACCGGTAGAGAAAAGAGTTTCTCCTCAACCTACTAAATCTACTAAAAATGTTTAGTTTGAAATTCCTCGAGAATGGTAGAGAAACTGCTAGCTAATCCTTTTACAGGAGATGGAACATTGCATCCCGATTTGCACCTAATCTACGTGGACGAAGTTTGTGGATTATTTAAGCTTGCAGGTATGCCCGAGGATGTTATCAAGAAGAAGGTTTTCCCTTTATCTTTGAAGTGAGATGCATTGACATGGTATAGGTTGTGTGATGATATGGGTTCATGGAACTACAACCGATTGAAATTGGAATTTCATCAGAAGTTTTATCCTATGCATCCTGTTCAGCGTGATCGTAATTATATATAAAATTTCTGGACTCGTCAAGGAGAAAGCATCACTCAAGCTTGGGGGAGGCTTAATTCAATGTTATATTCATGCCCCAATCATTAGCTTTCAAGGGAAATGATTATTCAAAAATTTTATGCTCGACTTTCTCTCAACAATCGCTCCATGCTCGATACTTCTTGTACTGGTTCTTTTATGATGAAGACTATTGAATTCAGATGGGATTTATTGGAAAGAACTAAACGGAACTCTGAAGATTGGGATCTCGATGAAGGTAAGGAGTCGGGTATGACACCTAAGTTGATTGTGTTAAATCTTTTATGGATACCGATGCTTTTCGTGAATTTAGCACTAAATATGGACTTGACTCTGAGATAGTAGCTTCTTTTTGTGAATCATTACTCATGTTGACCTCTCTAAGGAGAAATGGTTTAAATATAATCCTCCCACTGAAGTAAAAGTAGTTGCACCTATTAAAGTTGAAGAAAAGACTATCACTTATAATGATCCTATTGTTCCTACTACTTATATTGAGAAACCACCCTTCCCTGTTAGGATAAAGGATCATGCTAAAGCTTCATCTGTGGTTCATAAGAGTAATACTAGAACACCTACACCACCTGAGGAAATTAAAGTTGAACCTAGTATTGCTATGGTTAAAGATCTCTTGGCTGATAATACTGATGAGCATGTTATTTTCTTCTGTGATGAAACTACTAGAATTGCTAGACCTAATACTAAGAATAAACATAAAGCTGTTGTAGGCATGGCTGTTATTTCGCTTAAAATAGGAGATCATTGTTATCATGGCTTATGTGATATGGGTGCTAGTGCTAGTGCAATACCTCATTCCTTATACAAAGAAATTATGCACGATATTGCACCTGCTGAGATAGAAGAAATTGATGTTACAATTAAGCTTGCCAATGGAGATACTATTTCACCAGTCAGGATTGTTAGAGATGTTGAATTTTTGTGTGGGAAAGTTAAATATCCTGCTGATTTTCTTGTTCTTGGTACCCCACAAGATGAGTTTTGTCCCATTATATTTGGTAGACCCTTCTTGAATACTGTTAATGCTAAGATAGATTGCAAAAAGGATATTGTTACTATTGGTTTGGGTGATATGTCTGATGAGTTTAATTTTGCTAAATTTCATAGACAACCCCATGATAAAGAATTTCCTAGTAAGGATGAAATTATTGGTCTTGCTTCTATTGTCGTGCCTCCTAATGATCCTCTAGAACAATATTTGCTAGACCATGAAAATGATATGTTTATGAATGAAAGAAGGGATATAGATGAAGTATTCTTTAAACAGGGACCTATTTTGAAACACAACTTGCCTGTTGAAATCCTAGGGGATCCTCCTCCACCCAAGGGTGATCCCGTGTTCGAGAATAAACCGGTATGTGATACTTTTAAATATGCTTATCTTGATGAAAAGAAGATATATCATGTTATTATTAGTGCTAACCTTTCAGAGCAGGAAGAGGAGAAATTATTGAAAACTCTGAAGAAGCACCGTGCTGCTATTGGTTATACTCTTGATGATCTTAAGGGCATTAGTCCCACTCTATGCCAACACAAAATAAAATTGGAGAAAGACGCCAAACCAGTTATTGATCACCAACGACAGTTAAATCCTAAGATGAAAGAAGTGGTAAGAAAAGAAATACTAAAGCTCCTGGAGGCAGGTATAATTTATCCCATTGCTGCCAGTTAGTGGGTAAGTCCTGTCCATTGTGTCCCTAAGAAGGGAGGTATTACTGTCGTTCCTAATGATAAAGATGAATTGATCCCACAAAGAATTGTTACACGCTATGGGATGGTAATTGATTTCTGCAAATTAAATAAAGCTATTAAGAAGGATCATTACCGTTTGCCTTTTATTGATCAAATGCTAGAAAGATTATCCAGACGTACACATTTTTGCTTTCTGGATGGTTACTCTGGTTTCTCTCAAATACCCGTGTCAGCAGAGGATCAAGAAAAGACCACTTTTACTTGCCCTTTCGGTACTTTTGCTTATAGACGTATGCCTTTCGGTTTATGTAATGCACCTGCTACCTTTCAAAGATGCATGATGGCTATATTCTCTGACTTTTGTGAAAAGATTGTTGAGGTTTTCATGGATGATTTATCTATTTATGGATCTTCTTTTGATGATTGCTTAAGCAACCTTGATCGAGTTTTGCTGAGATGTGAAGATACTAGTCTTGTCCTGAATTGGGAAAAGAGCCACTTTATGGTTAACGAAGGTATTGTCTTGGGGCATAAAATTTCTGAAAGAGGTATTGAAGTTGATAAAGCTAAAGTTGATGCTATTGAAAAGATGCCATGTCCCAAGGACATAAAAGGTATAAGAAGTTTCCTCGATCATGCTGGTTTTTATAGAAGGTTCATTAAAGACTTCTCTAAAATTTCTAGGCCTCTGACTAATCTCTTACAAAAAGATACTCCTTTTGTCTTCGATGATGATTGTGTAGAAGCATTTGAAATACTTAAGAAATCTTTCATTTCTGCACCTATTGTTCAACCACCTGACTGGAATTTACCTTTTGGAATTTTGCGCGATGCTAGTGATTATGCTGTAGGTGCTATTCTAGGACAAAGAGTTGATAATAAACTAAATGTTATTCAATATGCTAGTAAAACTCTAGACAGTGCCCAGAGAAATTATGCTACTACTGAAAAAGAATTTTAAGAGTTGTATTTGCTTGTGATAAGTTCATACCTTATATTGTTGACTCTAAAGTAACTGTTCACACTGATCATGCTGCTATTAAATATCTTATGGAAAAGAAGGATGCTAAACCTAGACTTATTCGATGGGTTCTCCTACTACAAAAATTTGATTTGCATATTATTGATAGAAAGGAAGATGAGAACCGCGTTGCAGACAACTTGTCTAGGTTAGAGAATGTCCTTGATGACCCACTACCTATTGATGATAGCTTCCCTGATGACCAATTAGCTGTCATAAATGCTTCTTGCACTGCTCCATGGTATGCTGATTATGCTAATTACATTGTTGCCAAATTTATACCACCTAGTTTCACATACTAGCAAAAGAAAAAGTTTTTCTATGATTTACGACATTACTTCTGGGATGATCCACACCTTTATAAAGAAGGAGTAGATGGTGTCATTAGATGTCGTGTACCTGAGCATGAACATGAACAAATCCTATGCAAGTGTCACTCCAAGGCTTATGGAGGACACCACGCTGTAAATAGTACTACACATAAGGTATTGGAATCCGGTTTTTATTGGCCTACTGTCTTCTAGGATGCCCATAAGTTTTTATTGTCTAGCGATGAATGTCAAAGAATTGGTAATATTAGTAGACATCAAGAAATACCTATGAATTATTCTCTTGTTATTGAACCATTTGATTTTTGTGGCTTTGATTATATGGGACTGTTTCCTTCCTCTAATGAGTATACACATATTTTAGTTGTTGTTGATTACGTTACTAAGTGGGTAGAAGCTATTCCAACTAGTAGTGCTGACCATAAAACCTCTATTAAGATGCTTAAAGAAGTTCTTTTTCCGAGGTTTGGAGTCCCTAGATACCTAATGACTGATGGTGGTTCACATTTTATTCATGGTGCTTTTCGTAAAATGCTTGCTATGTATGATGTTAATCATAGAATTGCATTTCCTTATCACCCACAGTCTAGTGGTCAAGTAGAACTGAGTAATAGAGAGCTTAAATTAATTCTGCAAAAGACTGTTAATAGATCTAGAAAGAATTGTTCCAAGAAACTTGATGATGCATTATGGGCTTATAGAACTGCATATAAAAATCCTATGGGTATGTCTCCATATAAAATGGTTTATGGAAAAGCATGTCACTTACCTCTTGAACTAGAACATATGGCATATTGGGCCATTAAAGAGATCAACTATGATTTCAAACTTGCTTGTGAGAAGAGGTTATTTGACATTAGCTCACTTGATGAATGGAGAACTCAAGCCTATGAGAATGCCAAACTGTTTAAAGAAAAACTTAAAAGATGGCATGACAAAAGGATACAAAAGCGTGAGTTTTATGTAGGTGATTATGCGGTGCTTTTCAACTCCCGTTTAAGATTTTTTGCAGAAAAACTCCTCTCTAAATGGGAAGGTCCTTACGTTATCGAGGAGGTCTATTGTTCCGGTGCCATAAAAATCAACAGCTTCAAAGGCACAAGTCCAAAGGTGGTGAACGGTCAAAGAATCAAACATTATATCTTGGGTAATCCAATGAATGTTGAAACTAATGTTATTAAAACTGTAACCCCGGAGGAATACATAAGTGACACCTTCCAGAATGTTTCAGACTCCGAAAAGGAATAAGTATGTGGTACGGTACGTAAACGAACTCCAAAACAGTTCTAATAGCAGTTTTTCTCCGTTTTGGAATATTTAAGAAAATAGGAAAATAAGATTAGTCCAGGAAGGAGACGAGGCATCCACGAGGGTGGAGGGCGTGCCCTACCCCCTGGGCGCACCGCCTGCCTCGTGGGCACCTCGTGTGCTCTCTGGACTCCGTTTTCTTGTACGATACTTCTTTTAGTAGGTAAAAAATCATTATATAATCTCCCGAAGGTTTTGACCACCGTACCACGATGAAATCCTCTGTTTTTGTCTTGAGTTGTTTTTGTCGCAGATTAGAGCAATATGTCGTCCCAGGATTCAGAGGGAGAAAGCTATGTGGATGATTACCTTGCAGACCCTAATCTCTACAGGGACTTGGAGCATTATGGTTGGACCACTTAGGAAGAAGAAGACTACGAGCCTAAGGTAAAGGAGGAGACGAGCTCAGATGAAGATGAAGTCCCATTACCTCAACCTAGGGACATGCATGTGGAGTTTAAAAAGTCAAGCCTCCCTGATAGAGCAAATAAACCTAAGATCGAGTTTATCCCTTTTCCTCTCTAGGAGGAGAACAAATAGGAACTTTGCAAAAGGATATTAAGCCTTGAGCAGGAGATCGATGATCTAAGGGAGCAAAATTCCATCCTCAAATGCAAATTAAGGAAGAAGCCTACACCATCAACAACTCCATCATCATTACCTCCGAAGAAGGAGACATAATCACATGTGTATGTGCACTCCCCTTGGCAACTGCCAAGCTTGGGGGAGGTTCCCCGGTATTGTATCACCATCACACTCCTATCTTTACTGTTTTACTTAGTTTGATCCTTTTGGTAATATCTTGATCTTGTAGAATAAAGTTTTGGTATGATTTAGTTTTGAGGTTTGCTTTATGATCCCTCTATGTAATTGAGTTCGTGAGCTATATATAATAAAGATTAGTGTTGAGTCAAGGGCTTGCTTATCTTACTATAATCTTGAGTGAATAAAAGAAAAAGAATGAATAAAAATAAATAAAGAGATCATATTGATCTTATGGAGAGTAATGACTTCACATATAAAGAGTATGATGAATAAAAGTTGTTGAGAGTTGACAAACATAGTTTTGGTCATCGTTGCAATTAATAGGAAGTAATAAAGAAAGATAGGCTTTCACATATAAATATACTATCTTTGACATCTTTTATGATTGTGAGCACTCATTAAAATATGACATGCTAAAGAGTTGATGTTGGACAAGGAAGACAATGTAATGGGTTATGTTTTCTTATATCCAAAATAAAGTATATTGTCATGCATCATCCAACATGTTGAGCTTGCCTTTCCCTCTCATGCTAGCCAAATTCTTTGCACTAAGTAGAGATACTAGTTGTGTTTCCAAATATCCTTAAACTCAGTCTTGCCATGAGAGTCCATCATACCTACCTATGGATTGAGTAAGATCCTTCAAGTAAGTTGTCATTGTTGTAGGCAATAAAAATTGCTCCCTAAATATGTATGACTTATTAGTGTGGAGAAAATAAGTTTTATACGATCTTGTCATATGGAAGCAATAAAAGAGACGGACTGCATAATAAAGGTCCCTAACACAAGTGGCAATATAAAGTGACGTTCTTTTGCATTAAGATTTCGTGCATCCAACCATAAAAGAATATGACAACCTCCTCTTCCCTCTGCGAAGGGCCTATCTTTTATTCTTGTCTTATACTTTATGCAAGAGTCATGGTGATCTTCACCATTCCCTTTTATATTTTATCTCTTGGCAAGCACCTTGTGTTGGAAATATCCTGATATATATCCAATTGGATGTCAGTTAGCATGAACTATTATTGTTGACATTAACCTTGAGGTAAAAGGTTGGGAGGCAACAGTATAAGCCCCTATCTTTCTCTATGTACGATTAAAACTTCATACCCATAAGTATTGCCTGAGTGTTAGCAATTGTGAAATACTAAATGATAGTTGAGTATGTGGACTTTCTGAAAAGCTTTTATATTGACTCCTCCCGATGTTATGATAAATTGCAATTGCTTCAATGACCAATATTATAGCTTGTTAGTTCTCAACGAAGTTTCTGATTCATACTTGACATTGTGAATATAGATTGTTACTTTAGCATAAGAAATCATATGACAATATATATATATATATATTGATATATATATATATATAGATGTTGTTGTAAGAATGATCATGATGGCCTCATGTACGTATCTTATTTTATCGACACCTCTATCTCCAAACATGTGGACATATTTTTTGATTTCGGCTTCCGCTTGAGGACAAGCAAGGTGTAAGCTTGGGGGAGTTGATACGTCCATTTTGCATCATGCTTTTATATCGATATTTATTGCATTATGGGATGTTGGTACACGTTATGTCACAATACTTATGCCTATTATCTCCTAGTTTACAAGGTTTACATGAAGAGGGAGAATGTCGGCACCTGGAATTCTGGGCTTGAAAAGGAGCAAATATTAGAGACCTATTCTGCACAACTCCAAAAGTCCAGAAACTCCACGAAAGTTATTTTTTGAATTAATAAAAAATACTGAGCAAAGAAAATACCAGAGGGGGGCCACCCTCTGTCCACGAGGGTCGGGGGCACGCCCCCCTGCCTCGTGGTCCCCCTGGCAGCCCTCCGGTGGCCATCTTCTGCTATATGAAGACTTTTACCCTGGAAAAAAATTATAAGCAAGCTTCCGGGATGAGACTCCGCCGCCACGAGACGAAACCAATCTAGGGCTCTGGCGGAGCTGTTCTGCGGGGGAAACATCCCTCCGGGATGGGGAAATCATCACCATCGATCCTCTCAGCGGGAGGGGGTCAATCTCCATCAACATCTTCACCAACACCATCTCCTCTCAAACCCTAGTTCATCTCTGGTATTCAATCTTTGTCCCAAAACCTCAGATTGGTACTTGAGGGTTGCTAGTAGTGTTGATTACTCCTTGTAGTTGATGCTAGTTTGTTTATTCGATGGAAGATTATATGTTCAGATCCTTAATACATATTCATACCCCTGTGATGATGAACATGAATATGATTTGTGAGTAGTTACGTTTGTTCCCAAGGACATGGGAGAAGTCTTGCTATAAGTAGTCATGTGAATTTGGTACTCGTTCGATATTTTCATGAGATGTATGTTGTCTCTCCTCTAGTGGTGTTATGTGAATGTCGACTACATGAAACTTCACCATTGTTTGGGCCTAGAGGAAGGCATTGTGAAGTAATAAGTAGATGATGGGTTGCTAGAGTGACAAAATCTTAAACCCTAGTTCATGAGTTGCTTCGTAAGGGGCTGATTTGGTTCCATATGTTTCATGTTATGGTTAGGTTTACCTTAATACTTCTTTTGTAGTTGCGGATGCTTGCAATAGGGGTTAATCATAAGTGGGATGCTTGTCCAAGAAAGGGAAGTACCCAAGCACCGGTCCACCCACATATCAAATTATCAAAGTAACGAATGCGAATCATATGAGCGTGATGAAAACTAGCTTGACGATAATTCCCATGTGTCCTCGGGAGCACTTTTCTCTATATAAGAACTTGTCCAGGCTTGTCCTTTGCTACAAAAAGGATTGGGCCACCTTGCTGCACCTTATTTACTTTTATTACTTGTTACCCGTTACGAATTACTTTATCACAAAACTATCTGTTACCGATAATTTCAGTGCTTACAGCGAAAACCTTACTGAAAACCGCTTGTCATTTCCTTCTGCTCCTCGTTGGGTTCGACACACTTACTTATTGAAAGGACTACGATAGATCCCCTACACTTGTGGGTGATCATGGGGTTTCGCGGCTGGTGGAGAGGTAGTTTTTGCACACATGGAGTCTGAATGAGGAATCGGACGGGTGGGCGGGTGGGGGGGGAGCTAAGGCAGAACCATGTTTCGGTCTGGGACGCGATTTTTTTGGCTTTTTTGAACAGATGGTACGTGCTTGTTTGAAATTTTGGGAAAGTACAAACTTTGCCCCCCTCTTAAATTTTGGACCTACTGTGGGTCGGGGGTAGGATGGTAATCCCAGGTGTCCCAAATAGTGGGCGGGAGCAATTTTGGCCACGTGCATGTGTGTTTAGGCGGCCATTGTTTATGAATGTTTTTTGGAGGCGGTTGCATGGTGTCTAGATGAAGGTACAAACCTACCCCAGTTTAGACCTTTGGAGTTATTAGAAAAGTAATTTCCTTGTGCTACCAAACATTTGTCTCACGCGGTTTCAGGCGAGTAGAGGCTCTTTTGGCGCTAATTTGTTCGAAATTTTGAAACATAAGCATTCACGTTTAGAGTACTCTTGAACTTTGAGGATTGACCTAAATAGAGAATGTTAAATTTGACCTTTTATGTTCGAATTCCTCATTAAATTATCTGCTTCTTTTTGAATTTTTGACACTTAAAAATCCTCTAACTACGATTATTTTGGAATGGAGGAGCTAAATTTGAATCTATTTTGTACACAACTACATATGCTATCATGTACAAAATCAGAGCAAAGATGGGTGCCCCCATAATTTAGGTATGATTTACAAATGCCATGATATCGAATTTAAATAATTTAATGGAATTCATGTTGAATTTGATTTTTTTAAACCACCTTAAGTTGAATTCAAATGTATGCTATTTATAATGTTCATTCTGTAACTTTCGTATGTATAATGTGCTTTACACACACACCATGAACTATACTCACATTTATATTCGATTGCTAAAGCGATGCATTATCTGGAGTTCAAAATACTAACTATGTGGATCAATTATGTCGAATAATAACATAGACATGCTCAAATTCGATAGAATCTAGATGTTTGATGGATAAATGACCGTTCCTTACTCGAGTTGCAAATATCATGATCCCATCCTAATATTTGGATACAATTTATATCTTTAATCAATGTGTACATCAGTCTTTTACGTGTAGTTTCACTCTCCATCGGTGGTCTCTCACACATGCTCACACACTCTCTCCCGAGGTGTCTTTCTCGCAGACATGCTCTCGATATAACCCTCCCTCCCTCCCTCTTGCAACTATTTACGGATGTTTGCACTAACCTTTATCACAAGCACTCTTCCTCTCACAAGCATACACACGCACAATCCCATCGACCCTTTCAATATACATAGACCTGCCTACGTGTCTCCTGTACACACATTATCTTTAGGCCTGTCTCTCACGCAATGTCTCACACCTCTCTTCCTAATCGACGAGTATGATTCTAGTAGAGCATTCTGTAGGATGCCCCTTAATGTTAGGTTGGATGAATAGTAATATCAGAGATAAGGGTTACCTTAGCCCGAGAACCTAGGGTTACAAATCCTAGCTGGCTTTGTTAGTGGACACAGAGTTATTCACAATTCTACTATCTTTGTCTTGTACGACTAGTCATCCATGGGTCTCCCTAAATGCGTCACGGGCCGACCAATGTGGCGCAGGACGGAACCAAACGAGGGGACTCACCTTGACCCATTGGACCTCACGCGGTGACACACCCTTTACCCCCAGGTCTCGTTATCTTCTCACACCCACACATACCAACACAGACACCACACAAAAAAAATTTCTCCTGTGCCTCTATCCCCTCCCCCTTGCATATACACACTCAAGGGAATCTCTCTCCGTGACATCATATTCGTCTCTCTCTCTCTAGACCACTCTCATTTCTCGCGCTATCTCTCCCACGACCCCCGCCGACCCCTCTATCCATGCCTATCTCGAATAAGTAATACACACACATACCTCTCTAGGCCCTGCCAAATACATTAAGTACACATTCACACATGTTACATCATGTACCCCATTGATCTAATTAAAAAGACCTCTCTTCATGTTTATTTCACATACAACACTCCTGTTGAATAAAGTGTGGCCAAAAAATTATTTTAGAATTTCTACATATATACAACTTTACAAAGTTATATGGAGGATTATGAACGTTAATTTGCATTGCATGGTGCCCACAATGATATTTATTCCGCACTATGAATTTGTATATTTTTATACTAATATATAAAGTTAGTCATAATAAAGAGAAACAAAGAGCATCTCTCTCTCCATCGCATACCCCCCCTCTACGCCCCTTTCACGTACGCACACAAACTATCTCCAGGTGCTCTAAAAGTAAGCCCCTAGCACATTCACACATGTTTCATCTTTCTCTCGTGATATATACAATGACCATCATTGTATTTGAAGCGAAAGCACAATACGTACATTGGACTTCAGAATCCACTCATTACCATCACCATTTATGTTTTATGGTTATTATACAGTCACGGGCTCACCGTACAGCTCTGTATTTGCTCAAGACACGACTAGGTGACCAGTTAAACGCTCCACATGGCACCTCTAGTGTTGCATCGCATTATCTCACTACCATTGGGCCCACCTGTCGGCTTGTATCTACTCTACACTCTTATAAAAAACATAGTTGGTGATTATGGTGTGCCTGCCATCCTGCATATAGGCCGACCAATTTATATCTAACGGATAGGAAGGAAAATATGGCAATTTTGCAAAAGGTACCCACACACGTCTTCACATTTGCAAATAAGGCCTTCCCTCGTTCATTCTTTTTTCTGACAAGATAAACTAGTCATACAAATGCATCTTGATGTTACGTGCAACGCACGTGCATCTTGCTGGTAAGAATGAAAAAAAAGACAAAAAAAGATTGGACGGTGGTTCGAAGTCATGACTGTGGGCACAACGGACAAGGTGGCCTTGTATTGGTATGCTGAGCCATCTATTTTAACACACATGAGCTGGTGTGGTGATTATACACACACACACACATGCACACCAACTGCATGCATGCAACACTGACACGAACACATGCAACCACGCATGCACGCAACACTCACACGTACACACGCAGCCACACACACACGCAACACTCACACACACGCACACGCGCGCGCATGCATGCACACACCACACGACCAACACACACTCTCATGCTCAAGTGCTCAACCTACACGTGCATGCACACACATCATGCCCTGACAGACACATACACAACCAGGTGATTCCCGAGCACGGGTTGGAGTCTTGTCGTGCCTGCGTAAATTTGTATTTATCTGACCTTTTTCCTATGCGAACTGACAGGTGGGACCCACAAGGCACGTGGTCAATTTAATTAGTCAACATGGTGCCACGCAGGCTATTTGGCTGGTCAACAGAGTGCAATCCGATGCTGAACCCTGAGCAAGTGACTGTATAATCACCGCAAAACATATATAGTGATCGTAATCAGCGTATTCTAAAGTTCGGTGACCGTATTACACTTTTCTCTCTATAGGCCCTCCAAAACTAAATCTCTACACGTTCTCGCATGTTACATCTAACAACTATGGAATACATCACTACTACTACACTCTAACACAATAAATCATATATGTTTTTAGTTTTACTAGATATCATATTGTTACTTAACTATTCAGTATGCATACATTAAAATTGCCTTTGAAATGTATGGCCAGTATCATCTACCGTGCGGAAAAAACCCCGCCCTTTCCTGTTTAATCGGGTTTGTATCGGTGGATCGTGCGGAACAACAAAACTATAGTTCTATACAGTACAAGTGGCAGTTCACTGTGCCACCGTGTCGTGTACTCCTCCATCGTAAGAGTGGAGCGCTCGCTTTCATAAATCTTCTAGTCCCTTTCGCCGACATGTGGGACATCAAGCTACCGGGTCCACGTGCCATACCGAAATACAGTGCAGAGCAGCCGGGGTGAAGCACCCCAGTCATGGCGCTGGCATAGCAATGAGCAATGAGGCGTGAAATCACAAAGTTGCACCTTTCCCGCAGTTAAGTTGGAGGGACGAAGTAATAATGCTAAAAAAAGAAGTTGGAGGGACGAAGCAACCATCATTTTACTCCTTGTTGAATCCACTTCTCCCACATCTTCTTGAAGTTAACCACGTGTTGCTTCATCGACATAGATTGCTTACAGGTGTCCTTGAAGTTCTGGATGAAACGGACTTTTAACTCCTCCCACGAACC
The DNA here is from genome assembly GCF_002162155.2 of Triticum dicoccoides. NCBI lineage: Eukaryota > Viridiplantae > Streptophyta > Magnoliopsida > Poales > Poaceae > Triticum > Triticum dicoccoides. Next base: position 70,977,877 of record NC_041383.1, read on the forward strand.
AATGGAATTGGGTGGTAAGCTTTCTAACATCATGGTGAAATATTTAGCCATTGCCATGTCACTGACTTCCAATAGCTCCATGGCCATCTCATAACTCTCAATCCATGCTCTAGGCTGTAAGTCGGCCATGTAATTTGGCACTTTTCGAGGTCCCTTGAAGTCCTTGGGCAGGCGCACGTTGCGCAAAGCCGGTACCAAACAAGGAACTCCACCAGTTCTGGTGGCTACTCCCATCTCAACAGAAGTCGTTGGATACTCTGGAATATTCTGATGAGCCGCTTGTTGAGCCGCCAGCTGAGCTGCCCGCTCATTCTCCTGACTTACTCGGTCCTGCACCGGGTTATAGCCACCTCGTTGGCATTGGGCGTTGCTTGACAAAGCTTCAGATTCCATGTGCCTGTTGTAACTCGGGCTCCGGTTCTGACGAGGCGGTGCTAACCAAGGAGGAGGAGTTGAATGGATCCTGTCTCTGCTGTAAGAGTAGGTCTGTTGCTGAGCCAAAGCTGTCTGGAGAAGCTCTTTGACCCTCCGGGTCTCCACCACTGCCGTGTCATCACCATCCACGGGCAGAGCCGCCAAGCGCGCCGAAGCCGTGATTAAGTTCTCCATGGGGTTAGAAAAGTGGCCCTCCGGTATCGTCACATAACGCGGTGGTGCCATGCTCACATGAGGAGGCGGCATCTCTCGAGGCTGAGCCGGTCCTCCTGTTCCGGCTATCATAAACTGATTGGCATCTGGCGGGTTACTTGGGCCTGCTCCGGGTGTAGCGAAAAGAACCCAAGGGTCGTAATTCGGAGGTAAACGAGATTGGGTTTTCTGGTGTCTCCTCCTCATTACCTCATTGGATGTGTTTAAGCTCATCGTGAGCTAGTAAGCTTCTGACTGCAACCGCTGTGCCCAGGCGTCGAGAGCCGCCCGCTCTGTAGCTAGTCTAGTATCCTTAGCTGCCAAGGCCTCCTTGGCCTGAGCTATCTCCTCACGCACCCGTGCCACCTCCGCGTCATGCTCATCTTTGTTCGGAGGGATAACCGTGGCGGTTAACAGGGCCGTAAGCTTGTCCATGAGGTCTATCAGCACCTGAGCAGGCGGGCGCACAGGGCCACCTGCCCCGGCTGACCCTATCCTGGATGTTATTGCTGTAGCAGCTGTAGAATTAGAACCGGGTTGAGTCCCAGCCATAAAGATTCCTGCCCATCTTGGCGGCTCACAGGGGTCCGGAATACTGATGCCATCAGAACAGCCCCCGAGCACGCCGTCTTGCACCTGGTACAACGAATCTATTGAACCGGCGGACGAATCACCGTCTGACCGGACGGCCGTCTCACCACCATCTTCAGATCCTTCAGAAAGTTCCTCTCCTTGGATACATCCCATGAAAGCATGCTTCATGACGGGATGAGCTCGGGTCTTCCTCGCATGCTGAGCCGTATCGATGAGGTCGGTGCTGCTGTCCGGCTCAGGTCCCGGCTCTCCGATCCGGCCGATGAAGACGTGGATTCCGTCAAAGGGGAGCCGGTATCCGTACTCGATTGAGCCGGCATCGGGGCCCCAGCCTTCGTCGTTGATGTAGATCTTGCCGCGACGACTCTTGGTCATCCAGCCCACTATGTATCCCTTGAGCCCTTTGAAGTTGCCCTTCAAGAACTCAAATCCACCGTGCACTGGCCCCACGGTGGGCGCCAACGGTCGTGGAATTCTCACGTCAGATGTCCTCGTGAAAGGACTTAGTTGTGGAGCCATCGCAACTAGGAAGCTTGAAGGGGTTAATTGGGACAAGGGACACGAGAGGTTTATACTAGTTCGGCCCCTTACAGTGAAGGTAAGGCCTACATCTAGTTGGGTTGGTATTGATGTTTCGATGACCAGGGAGCGAGATACACTATGCCCGGCTCTCGATGAGTTGTTTCTTGCCCTAAGCCGCCAGCAGGTCGTCCCCTGATATACACGGGTTGACGCCCTGCGGCTTACAGAGTCCCGGCCGGCTTATAAACAGTGTCCGTCTCGGCGACTAGTTCAGTCTACCTTATGATACAAGTCATATTATTGTGGCAGTTTACTACAACGGGTCTTAAGTCGCCTGCCGGCCTTAAGCCCTGTATGAACCGCCATCTTCATGCTTCGGTCTTGGGCTTCTTTCTGGTGAGTCATCTTTGCGTAACCCGGCCCCTCCTGGGCGGCTTACACAAATAGTTATATCCCCAACACATACTGATGTATGCAGTCCGATGAGTGTTGAGGCTCGCGGCGGGTATCATTATTTTCTGACCTTCACAAATGATTTGAGCAGATATGGGTATATCTACTTAATGAAACACAAGTTTGAAACATTTAAAAAATTCAAATAATTTCAGAGTGAAGTGGAAAATCATCGTAAAAAGAAAATAAAGTTTCTACGATCTGATCGCGGAGGTGAATATTTGAGTTACGAGTTTGTCTTCATTTAAAACAATGTGGAATACTTTCGCGACTCACGCCACCTGGAACACCATAGCATAATGGTGTGTCTGAACGTCATAACCGCACTTTATTAGATATGGTGCGATCTATGATGTCTCTTACCGATTTACCACTATCGTTTTGGTGTTATGCATTAGATACAACTAGATTCACGTTAAATAGGGCACCATCTAAATCCGTTGAGACGTCACCATATGAACTGTGGTTTGGCAAGAAACCTAAGATGTCGTTTCTTAAAGTTTGGGGTTGCGATGCTTATGTGAGACAGCTTCAGCCTGATAAGCTCGGACCCAAATCAGAGAAATGCGTCTTCATAGGATACCCAAAAGAAACTATTGGGTACACCTTCTATCACAGACCCGAAGGCAAGATTTTTGTTGCTAAGAATGGATCCTTTCTAGAGAAGGAGTTTTTCTCGAAAGAAGTGAGTGGGAGGAAAGTAGAAGTTGATGAGGTAGTTGTTCCTTCTCCCTAATTGGAAAGTGGTTCATCACAAAAATCAGTTCGAGTGATGCCTACACCAATTTGTGAGGAAGCTAATGATGATGATCATGAAACTTCAGATCAAGTTACTACCGAACCTCGTAGGTCAACCAGAGAACGTTCCGCACCAGAGTGGTATGGTAATCTTGTTCTCACTAGTAGAAAACATGGCATTTGTCCTGGTTCGTAAGGGCCTTTTTTCCCGGTTTAAGAACCGAGACTAAAATGTCAGTACTAATGCCCTTGTCCTTTAGTCCCGGTTCTTACACGAACCGGGACAGATGGGCCTCCATGTGGCCATTGCGGGCAGCCCAGGCAGGGGGGCCTTTGGTCCCGGTTGGTGACATAAACCTGGACCAAAAGGCATCCACGCGTCAGCAGCTGGCTGGAGCTGAGGTTTTTTTTTTGAAAGTGGCTGGTTTAGGTGTTTTGGGGGTTAATTTAGGTTGTTATTAGCTAGCTAATAGAGAGAAGTTTCCTCTCTTATATCTTCGTGCTTGGTTTACCAATGCTACTGCTATGTTCATTTCACCCGTTGATATATAATAACTCTTCATGCTCGCATCATACATCATCATATATAATAACAAGTCCTACTAATCATGCATCATCATACAACTTCTACTCGTTATTAATAACAAGTCATACGATCATCATCCTCATAGTCATTGAACCCAACCCTACATAATTGTTCTTAGCACATGATCATCAGTATCAGGTAGGACCTAAACACACTTAAGGTAAAATAGCATAAAATAATATAGACCCTGACTCTCCATTATGAAGAATAGAGATCATCCTTCTTGCGCTTTGCTTCCTTTTGCTTCCAAGAAGCTCCTTACGACTGTCCATACATTTTTTCCATTCTTTTATTATCATGTCTCCACTTCTTTTAGAAATCCGGTATGGACATTTGAGGTTCGTAGGATGACATGGTTGTATGTTTAAAACATCAAGGCGACCATGCGTATACATGAGATGAGGCACACAATCAGTCGGGATTATCTATTGAAAAACATAGTAGTAACTTCGTAGTTATCAATGATGTACTAGTTTTAGAAGTATGCAAAAAGATGCACAGATGTCGTAATAGTAAAAAATCTTACCAGGGTATCTCCATGGTAGTTATCGTAGTTCAACACGTGCACTAGTGGCACATATTGACCATAATGTTAAGGAGTTCGATTGTAGATATTGTAATTCTCAAGATCAGTACAAAATGCGATCAGATGATTTTTCTCCTTATAAGTTAATTTAGAGCCATCCGTGTAGTGGGTTTTGTCTACCATCTTTCGCACATTTTTTGAAGAACGAAAATAAGCTGTCAATGGAAATAAGCTGTCAACTATCTTGAAATAAACAATATAAATTACTTAATAACTATGTTTGAGAAGCTCACATGGGGGAAAAATTGGAAGTGTATCAACAAGGACCCAAATGTCCATATTGTCTTGCACGATTGTAGGATCACCAAGATCCATGGTGACAAGCATACCCTCAACAAGACCACACATCTTGCAAAGTGCTTCCCAATTTTTGCAACCAAAATGGGTTACACTCTTAGAATTGTACAACTTTACTTCAAAATCCACACCATGATGGGTCCTTAGGTGAATTTTTTTGGTTTCAATACTTTCATGGTCTTCAAAACCCATCCTCTCTAAGAGATAAAGTCTTGCATAGCATGGGATAAGCTAGTCGAATTGGAAAAGATGAAAAATACACGTTAAAGTAGTTGAAGTCGTGCTTAATTACGAAAAAAAACTATTGTCATCGTTGTGTATCGCTTCAACATCGAAGGTCTCCTCGAGCTTAATGCTGAAGCGCCGATCTTCGTCCAGCTCAAGGAACCTGTCGCACATACCTCGGTCATCGTGGCACCAGTTGAGGGAGTCCTGGATTAGGGGGTATCCGGACTGCCGGACTATATACATCGTCCGGACTATTGAAGCGTGAAGATACAAGACTCAAGATTTCGTCCCGTGTCCGGATGGGACTCTCCTTTGCGTGGAAAGCAAGCTTGGCAATCCGGATATTGTGTTTCCTTCCTTGTAACCGAATCCATGTAAACCCTAGCCCTCTCTGGTGTCTATATAAACCGGAGAGATTGGTCCTTAGAAGGCCGACCACAATTACAATCATACCATCATAGGCTAGGTCTTAGGGTTTAGCCTCTACGATCTCGTGGTAGATCTACTCTTGTACTACTCATATCTTTAATATCAATCAAGCAGGAAGTAGGGTTTTACCTCCATCGAGAGGGCCCGAAGCTGGGTAAACATGGTGTCCCTTGCTTCCTGTTACCATCAGCCTAAGCTGCACAGATCGGGACCCCCTATCTGAGATCCGCCGGTTTTGACACCGACATTGGTGCTTTCATTGAGAGTTCCTCTGTGTCGTCGCTGCAGGCTCCGATGGCGCCTTCAATCGTCTACAACACGGTCCAGGGGGAGACTTTTCTCCCCGGAAAAATCTTCGTGTTCGGCAGCTTCGCACTGCGGGCCAATTCGCTGGGCCATCTGGAGCAGATCGATAGCTACGCCCCTGGCCACCAGGTCAGGTTCGGAAACTTGAACTACACAACGGATATTCGTGGAGACTTGATCTTCGACGGATTTGGGCCTACGCCAGGAGCACCGAACAGTCACGATGAGCACGCCTTAGACATGTTGTCGGATGAACCTCGGGATATCACCCCCGCAGTAGCCTCGGATCTAAATCCGGAGCAGGTTGCGTTAACTAAGGACGGAGAGTTGGACCCCACCCCGCAGGTCGCACACTCATCGGCGGAGGAGCCGAACACAGGTCCCACCTCTATGGAGTCCTGTAACCCTGGGCCCCCGGACTCGTATCCGGTTGTTGGTTCCGGTCCACACACCCTCGAGCCAGCCGAGCCAGGTTGGGCTCCGATAATGGAGTTTACCGCTGCGGACATCTTCCAGCACTTGCCCTTTGGCGACATGCTGAACTCCTTAAAGTCTCTCTCTTTGTCAGGAGGCTCTGATCCGAACTATGTCCGGCTTGAGTGGGAAGCAGGCGATGAAGGAATTCGCTGCCCACCCACCACCCACTTCATTGCCACAGTCGATGATTTAACCGACATGCTTGACTTCGACTCCGAAGACATCGACGGTATGGACGATGATGTAGGAGAATTACTGGAGACACCACTCGTAGGGCGGTGGACGGCCACCTCGTCACACGATATATACATGGTCGATGCGCCCAAGGAGGACGACGGCGGCAATCCGGAAGATAAAACCCCCGGGCAAAAGCCAAAACGGCGGCACAGACGCTGCTCAAAGTCCAGCAACAGTAAAAATAGCGACAAGAGCGCAAGAAGGATCGACATACCAGCAAAATCCGAAACTAATAAAGACCACATGGACCCAGCGATGGAGCAGGATGAGCCATGTCATGCCGAACCAAGTTCGGACGCCCGATCACGATGACCCAGAGGGATGAGTCCATCAAACCGCCCCAGGACAAGAACATAGTTTGGACGATGATGCATTCATCATTCCGGAAGAACGCGTGCAATGAGATAACCTCCACAGGAAGCTTATGGCCACAGCGAGAAGTCTAAAGAAGTAGAAGCAACGGCTCAAAGCCACACATGAAACGCTCAGTTGCATATGGAATAAAGTGCTAGACACCAAAGAAAGATATGGCGATGATCGCCATACAAAGAGCTATCCCAAACGCAAGCTACTACCAGAATTCGACGACGAGGCCGTTCCACCAAAGAATAATACGACCAGGAGACCAGACGTACGGCTTCACAACCACAACAGAACGGCTACTCACACCGCGCACGATTTACATGAGCATCTGGATAAGCAAGTCGGCGCGGCCAGTTCCATCTACGGATCTAAAGGACACACCCCGGTGAGGGACTATGGTCACCAGAACAATCATACAAACCAAATACCAGTTCGAAATAAGCTCCGGGCATAGCAACAGTCAACTGCATGCCATAGCGCGTCCAGATACAGAGGGGCTGCTCACCCCTGTGCTTCACCAAAGAAGTACTGGACCATGAATTCCCACAAGGTTTCAAACCTGTGAACATAGAGGCATACGACGGAACGACAGACCCAGTGGTCTGGATAGAGGATTTTATCCTGCATATTCACATGGCTCGTGGGGATGACCTCCACGCCATCAAATACCTTCCCCTCAAGTTGAAGGGACCAGCTCGACACTGGTTGAAAAGATTCCTCGAAAATTCAATTGGGAGTTGGTAGGAACTCGAGGACGCTTCCAGGGCCAATTTTCAAGGGACTTATGTCCGGCCTCCAGATGCGGATGATCTAAGTCACATAATCCAACAGCTCGGAGAGTCTGCCCGCAAGCTTTGGATCAGATTCCTCACTGAGAAGAATCAAATTGTCGATTGTCTGGACGCCGAAGCCTTAGCGGCATTCAAACATAGCATCCGCGAACCAATGGCTCGCCGGAAACCTCGGCCAAGAAAAGCCAAGGACAATGGCAGCCTTAACAAGCCTTATGACCCGCTTTTGCACGGGTGAAGATAGCTGGCTAGCCCGTAAAGGCACCAGTGACCCCAGCACATCCGAAATAAGGGATGGCAATGGGAAGCCACGGCGTAATAAACACAGACGCCAAAACAAGGAAGAGAGCCCAGAAAACACAACGGTCAATGCCGGATTCAGGGGCTGTCTACCTGATCAAAAGAAGCCATTTAAAGGAAGTAAAGAGGGACCATCCGGTCTGAACAGAGTCCTGGATAGACTGTGCCAAATTCATGGCACCCCGGAGAAACCTCCGAACCACACGCATAGAGAATGCTGGGTCTTCAAGCAGGCCGGCAAATTAAAAGCCGAACACAAGGGGAGGGAAACTCCAAGTGAAGACGAGGATGGACCTCGCCAGCCGAACAATGGGGGATAGAAAAAATTCCTGCCAGAAGTTAAAACAGTAAACATGATCCACGCGACTCACACATCCATGATAGGGCACGAACGCGCGCTCAGAGACAAACACAATATAGAGCCCATCGTACCCACATCTAACTACTAGACGTCTTATCCGATCACCTTCAATCATACGGATGGCCGAACTAGTATTCGACACGGAGGATCAGAGGCCTTGGTGCTTGACCCAATAATTGACGGATACCATCTCACCCTTGTCCTCATGGACGGCGGCAGTAGTCTCAATCTAATATACGAGGACACCGTCCGTAGGATGAGGATAAACCCATCCAGAATTAGCCAAAGCAACACCACCTTTGAGGGGTGATACCAGGCATTGAAGCCTATGGTAGGGGCTCCGTCGTGCTGGAGGTAACATTTGGCTCCCCAGGCAACTCCAGAAGCAAAGAACTACTCTTCACCATTGCACCCTTCCAAAGCGGCTATCATGCACGGCTTGGAAGAACGTCCTTCGCCCGCTTCAACGCATTGCCGCACTATGGCTACCTTACACTCAAGATGCCCGGTCCACGTGGCGTCATCACCGTGAGAGGAATCACAGAGCGCTCTTCACACGCAGAGTAACACGTGACAGCCCTGGCGGCCGGACTATAAGCGGCATCCAATATCAGAAAGCATGACTGGTCATTAAGACCATAGACAAGGTTAGACGAGTCCAGTAGCCCGGATAAAATTAAACCAGGGCACCGTATATGTAATCCCATAGCGGACACCAGGGGCTATAAATATTTAATACAGCCCCACACTTTGCTCAACCTTATTGGTAGGCCAACATCTTACACTTTTACTATCCATCGCATACTTCCGTTGTACTCTCCTACGAGTTTTCCTTTTTCCACAAACAACATTCACGCGATACCCTTCCAGGATATGGCACAACGGAGACAAAGGCGCAGACGTGCAGCAGGGCCCCGTTCAACAGGTTTGTTTTTAGATTAAGCCCCTGTGTAAACCTTTTCTATTGCCTCTTGTTGTTTACCATCCCATGGGGGTCCATACCCACAGAGGATACTGTCGTTATTGGCATTTCGCCACGACAAATTATCGCACTACCTGGAAACACAGGGTTCATAATGAATGGGCATTCTTGAGCCCACCTTCTCTTATAAAGCCCGAATACCTTCGGGAGTGTTTGGCGTCACGAGTTTGGCCTTATATGCATCAGCTCCGAATCATGTCTTTGGTGAAATGTTGGGTTTGCCCGGCTCCCGGGTTTGCCGCCTTACGTTCCGTTATTATCGGCTAAGGCGGCCAAAGGAGAACTACTGCAATTGTGCCCTAGTTCTTCCGGATGAGCACCTCGGTAGAGAAAGCCAAAAACTGACTGTAATGATGCAGCAAGAGACTATTCAACCACTCGAAGACTCACCGGAATATTTAGGATTCCTCCGCATTAATGAAGGGCCGTTTCCCGGCCATGTACATACGCGCCCGTATTCGGATGCACGTGAAGGTACCAGGGGCTACATAGTAGCCCCACCTTTAGACTCCCACGGCTAAGCAAAAGTGTTACAGCTATATAGTCCGGTTTCCTAGTTCAACGTGCGATCACCTCCTTAATGGACCAAGACGTTGGATCAAGTGCGATTAAGCATATTTTTCGCGAACACCCCCGCATTGTATGCGTGGGGGCTGAAGCCAACGACTGCTAACTTTTGGATTACTTATATACATATATTAAAATGGCCGCACAGGGGACACAATCATCTTTTCAGGTAAAAAGTATAAATATAGCCTCATAATCAAAATAAACATTGTTTTACAATGATTCGATTTATCACTCGAACAAGGCATTCTTCAAGCATTGCGCCTCTATTAGCCGGGCACCTTCTGTGACCTGCGCCAATTAGTGCTCGGCCGGATATTGGCCTCCCGCCGTATCCTGGGTCGCTACAATGGTGGCCTCCATATCCGTCCAATAGGCTTTAACGTGGGCAAGAGCCATTCGTGCACCCTCTATGCACGCCGACCTCCTCATGGCATCGATCCGAGGTACGGCCCCAAGGAATTGTTGCACCAAACCAAAGTAGTTGTCCGGCTTAGGTCCCTTCAGCCAAAGATGGTCTATTAAAGACCGCATTGCAAGCCCAGACATCCTATGAAGCTCCGCCACAGCAGCCATCTTCTCATTTAACGGCAGCGGGCGAGTAGGAGCATTTAATTGCGACCAGAAAAGCTTCTCCACTTCCTTATCACCTTGATCCTCGAAGAACTTGGCAGCCTCAGCCGTACTATTCGCCAAGTCTGCATGTGCGTCGGTAGGACTCCAGCGTCCATCCAGGGGAACATACTTTGGATCCAAAAACATCGTCCGCAGTAAGTAGGAGTCCCCAGCCACGATTTTGTCGGCCTGTTGGAGCTCCTCCCGCATACCCCGGATCTCGGTCCACATCTCGTTGGTGGCATTAATTGCCTTGTCCAGCTCGGCCGAGCTAGCCTTATTCTCCTTTTCAAGGAGTACATACCGGTCGGCGACATTTTTTAACTCCACAGCCATTTCGGCTATCTTTTCTTCGCTTCAGCGAAGAGCAGCCTGTTCGGCTCTCAATTCTTCGGCCGCCTTTAGGGCAGCCGCATTGCTAGCCCAAGCTTGTCCCTTGGCCTGAGCAAGTTCCGCCCTCAGGGCCTCCATAGCAGCAGCACCATCTGAAGTACAAACACATTGCATTAATATTATGCCCCTCTCACATTTTCCTGTACAACATAATAAGGGAAGCAGAGCACATACCCTGTGACTCGTCCAGCCGTTTGTTCACCAGCGTGATATCGGCATCGATAGATCGGATCTGCCTCCTTAGTTTGGCAACGTCAACGGACTTGTCGGCTGCCGGATCCTTAGATACCTGCGCACATGTACAGCACAACCATTACTATATGATCTCCCGTTTGCCGCCTATGGCGGGCAACCAGAGTCTCGGGGGCTACTATCCATATGGAGCACACCTAGCGCATGCCTCACAGCCAAAAAATAGTGCATTTTTACTACATACCTCAAAGCCTCTGAGCAGGCTCGTAAATGCCTCATTCAAACCGCTTGTAGCGGATGAAATCTTCTTAAGAACCACGCTCATTACTGAGCGGTGCTCCACCGAGAGCGCAGATCGCTCTAGAAGACCTGTCAGTATGTCTGGCCGGGCATCGAGCTGTGCCGAACCCTTCTCATCGCCCCCCGTGGGAGCCAAACGCTCCGGGCTCAGGGCGACTGATGTATTGGCCTCCGGCTTGGGCAGATCCAGACTCCTCCGTGATGACACCTCAGTGTCGCCCGCTTCCTGAGGTGGAGAGGTGGGTGGGGTCTCGCTCTCCATCATCTCCGGAGCAAGATCCCCCGAAGACGAACTCTGTTGAGGAGAGATGCTAGCCAGACTGCAAAAGACGAATCCTGGTTATTGATCTCGGAGAAACACAGTACCCTTGGAATAGTCATTAACTTACAGTTCGGTCGAGGGCTGGCCTGTTGGCGGGCGTGACGTGGTGAGAACGCCTGTCGAGACAGAGCCCCCCGGGGACACTTTCTTCCCCTGTTTGGGCATCTCCATCTCCAAGTCTTCTAAGGCGGCCCTTTTCTTCCCGCGCGGGGAGGTGGCCTCAGATTCCCCTCCACAACTATCCTCCTTTGGGGAGAAATCAATGCCCCCGGTCCGGATGCGTAGTGTGTGAAGTCCGGTCGCTGCCTTTCCTTCGCCTTTCCCTGAGGGCATTTTGCTAAGCACCCGGCCAAGCATCTTGGCAACGGTTGGACCCGGCGAGCCTTCAGGAAGTGGCGCCGAACACCTGATTCTCTCCTCCTTGTTGAGCCATTCCTGGCCACGGAGTGTTTTTCAGAACAATGGTTATTGCAAATATAAAAAGAGTGTCCGGCTTTAAGGTTACTTACTTGGGTATCTAGGCGATTGCAGCTTAGGCCTGCATCCTCGGTGGTGTCCGGACACTTTACTTGTGGTCCGAAGAATAATTTACACATCCCTTCGAGCTTCAGGCCGAAGAAGTGCTTAATAGTCCGCGGACCCTCTGGATTGAACTCCCACATCCAGAGAGGCCGACGTTTGCACGGCAACATTCATCGGATTAGCATTACTTGAATTATGCTGACAAGATTTATGTCCCTCTTGATAAGCTCTTGGATACGGCTCTGTATTACTGGAACATCAATGGTGGGCCCCCAATTTCGTCCTATGTTGGTCCATGAGACCAACTATGATGGAGGGCCCGAACGGAACTCGGGGGCGGCTACCCACTTTGTGCCTCTGGGAGCTGTAACATAAAACCACCTCCGTTGCCACACATCGGATACTTCCGGGAAAGAACCCTCTGGCCATGGGGCATCGGCGTTCCTGCTTATTGTGGCACCTCCGCACTCTGCATGTCACCCCTCAATCATCTTTGGCTTCACATTGAAGGTCTTGAGGCATAAGACGAAGTGTGGGGTGACGTGGAGAAAAGCCTCGCACACAATAATGAACGACGAGATAAAGAGGATAGCGTCCAGAGCCAGATCATGAAAATCCAACCCAAAGTAGAACATGAGCCCCCTCACAAAGGGGTCGAGGGTGAGGCCCAGGCCGTGGAGGAAGTGAGGGACGAACACAACGCTCTCATTGGGCTCTGGTGTAGGGATAACCTGCCCTGGAGCAGGAAGCTTGTGCTAGATATCGGCGGTCTGGTATCCGACCTCCCTAAGCCTCGTAATGTCCTCCTCTTGGATCGAGGAGGCCACCCACTAGCCTTTAGGGTTGGATCCGGACATATTGGAGGATCTGGGGTGTTGGAGCTTAGGTCTTGGGTGTTGGAGCTCGAGGTGCGAGAAGGTGCAGGGGAGGTGGAAAAGAGGCATAGGCCTCGATCCCTATATAAAGGGGGTGAATATCAAGAGTCCTTAGTGTGACCGCTTGAGACTTATCCAAAAATACACGGAATCATAACAACGGTCGTCGTGGGGTCATGCACGCCCATATTGATGGAAAATCCCGTAATAAGAGGAAAACGATCCCTGCTTTGGCGGGACGTGCCAATAAAACCGCCTCGCAGCGTGAGTCGAGTTGGTGAGAGAAACGCCGGTTCGTGTTGGACCAGGCCACGATGCAAGGGCACGGCGTACGGAGATTGCCAGCGGATCAGATTTACGCTATGTTCCCTACAATGAAATGTGAATATCATCTTGTGGATCCGGACACGGTCTACGTGTTCGATAATTAGTTTGGAGTATTCGGAGAAGGAACCCGCCTTGCAATGCCGAAGACAAGACCGCGCGCCGGACTCATCGTCATTGAAGCCTGGTTCAGGGGCTACTGAGGGAGTCCTGGATTAGGGGGTATCCGGACTGCCGGACTACATACATCGTCCGGACTATTGAAGCCTGAAGATACAAGACTCAAGACTCCGTCCCGTGTCCGGATGGGACTCTCTTTTGCGTGGAAGGCAAGCTTGGCGATCCGGATATTGTGTTTCCTTCCTTGTAACCAACTCCATGTAAACCCTAGCCCTCTCTGATGTCTATATAAACCGGAGAGGTTGGTCCTTAGAAGGCCAATCACAATTACAATCATACCATCATAGGCTAGCTCTTAGGGTTTAGCCTCTACAATCTCGTGGTACATCTACTCTTGTACTACTCATATCTTCAATATTAATCAAGCAGGAAGTAGGGTTTTACCTTCATCGAGAGGCCCGAACCTGGGTAAACATTGTGTCCCTTGCTTCCTGTTACCATCAGCCTAAGACGCACATATCGGGACCCCCTACCCGAGATCCGTGTAACACCCCGGATGTAACTTTCCATCTTTGTATCTCCAACTCTTGCCATTTTCGGCTATATGATATGATATTCCCTCCGTGGTTGGGTTTTGTCTTTCGTTTTGCTTCGTATTCATGTCATGCATATCATATCATGTCGTCATGTGCTTTTCATTTTGCATACGTGTTCGTCTCATGCATCTGAGCATTTTCCCCGTTGTCTGTATCGCAATCCGACACTCCCAAATGCACCGGCGCACCCCTCTTGTCTCTTTTCGTGTGCGGGTGCTAAACATTCTCGGAATGGACCGAGCCTTGCCAAGTGGCCCTGGTATAGCACCGGTAGACCACCTGTCAAGTTTCGGGTCATTTGGAGCTCGTTTGATACTCCAACGGTTATCCGCATATCCGTAAAGGCCTCTTTTGAGTTGCAGCCCAACACCCCTCCAAAACAGCCCAATAACCCATCTAAGTCACTTCAATGCTCTCCGTCGTCGGATCACGATCGTGCGGGCGAAAACCGCACCCCATTTGGAGTCTCCTAGCTCCCTCTACCTATAAATATGTGCACTCCCCCGAATTTCCGGATCCCCAAACCCTAGCCCGCTCCCCCTCCGCCGCCGGACACGTCCGGGCGAGCCGGACACGTCCGCCACATCGCCCGCGTCCAATCCGGGCTTGCCACGTGTCCGCTCCGCCGCCCCCGCGCCGCCGGCCCGCCAGGCCCGCGCACCCGGCGCCG
>NC_041383.1:70992558-71001983 GCF_002162155.2 Triticum dicoccoides
ACCCGCGCCGCCGCTCGCGGCTCGCCTGCGGCTCGTCCGCGCCGCCGCCCGCGGTTGCTGCCGTCGCCGGCCTCCGCCCCGTCGCCGCCAGCCTCCGGCCGCCGCCCCGGCCGCATCCCCGTCCTCTCCCGACTCCGGCCACGTCTCCGGCGACGAACCTCGAAACCTGGGCACCCCGGATCCAGATCCAGAGCCTCGGTTGACTTCTTCTTCTCCCCCGAATTTCTTCCAAGTCCTTAACTGCTATAATTTTGGTCGCATGTTCATCACCCCGCAACTTTGCACCCGTGACTCCGTTTTGAGCGTGTAGCATACCAAATTGTTCGCATCGAAGAGTACATCATTTCATCTCATTGCAGAATTTTCATTTGAGATCATATTGATGCCCGAAATGCTGTTAGAAGAGGGCTTAATAATGTTAGTTTCAGATTCTTATCAGAACGAGCTCTTTTGTCATTTTTGCCATGATTGATGTGTGCATCCTATGAACTTGATCCCTAAATGTGTTTTGAACTAGGCTATGTCTTTTTTACATAAGTGCTTACCATGTATTTTTGTGATCAATGTGGTGACTAGCACAAGCATGCAAACTAGGCTTCGTGATAATGCTGATTTTAGTCTCTGTTTTGCTGTAATTTTGATGCCATGTAAACATGTTGCTACAGAGAGATCCATGCAAAATTTGAGATACTTTAGTAAGGGTGTTTTGAACACATGGTTATGCTCTATCCATCCATAGTCCTGGTTGCAATTATGGAGTAGTCTAGCATGTCATTTGCGTGCTCTACTTGTGCTTCAAAATGTTTCCTGGCAGATTGTTTACATGTTATTCAATTTTGCCGAGGTTGTCGTAGTTGATCCGGGTATGCTATGATGTTGTTTCTTGACATGTATAGCTTCTATGACATGTCTTCGTGATGGATGTATGCTTAGTTTATCATTTAATGCTCTGTAGTGAGTGCATCGAGATCACGAAGGTGCCTTCATAATTATGTCAATGCCATGCTTTGTTTGCTGAATCTGTTAACGGAACTTGCTATGTTTACATGGGTGCCATCATATTCTCTGGTCCTTTTTGGCTTATGGTCAGTAAGGGACTTTTGATCTATGCTTTGAGTATATTCATGACATGCCTTATTTTTCTATTATAAGTTCCTGTAGCATGTTGATAACTTGCTCTGAACATTGCTTCGTGATGCTGTTTATGCCATGTCCAACCTGATATTTTTTTGCACTTTCACCATGCTTGTTTGAACATGTTATGATGTGATTTAGCCGTAGCTCAGTGTTCCTCTTTTGTTAAGCATATCCTGTAGATGATTGCCATATGCTTTGTTTTTATGATGGGGTGTTGTAGCATAGTTTCCTGTTGCATGCTAAGTAGCATCGTGCTGTTAATCGCAGCTTTGTGCCATTCTTGTTTTGCTTGCCATTTGCAAACCATGCATCCGTTCCCGGTGATCTTTATATCGATTTCAACCGAAATCATCTCTTCTTTCCAGCGGCATACTTGGTTTGCCAAGTTGATGCCTTGTTCATCCTTTTTCCTCCTGAAGCACGCATATGCATTGCATATCACATCTCGCATATGATGACATGTATTGCATCATGTTGCTTGTGCATTGCACCGTGATTTATTGTGGTTCCTTTTCTTGTGTTATTGCTTTGGGTAGAGCCGGGAGACGAGTACGTGCACGAGGAACCTGTTGAGTACGCTAACGAGTATCAAGCCTTCGACAACTCTGAGAACCTTGCAGGCAAAATGACCATACCTTCGAGATCACTTCTATCTTTGCTTGCTAGTACTCGCTCTATAGTTATGTTAGCTCTACCTGCCTTTGTTTACCATGCCTCCCTATTGCCATGTAAAACCTCTAACCAACCTGTCCTAGCAACCATTGTTTGGCTATGTCACCGCTTTTGCTCAGCCCCTCTTATAGCGTTGCTAGTTGCAGGTGACGATGAGGTTTGTTCCTGGTCGGAACATGGATATTTTGGGATATCACAATATTTCCTGTTTAAATTAATGCACCTTATATACTTAGTAAAGGGTGGAAGGCTCGGCCTTATGCCTGGTGACTTGTTCCACTCTTGCCGCCCTAGTTTCCGTCATACCGGTGTTATGTTCCTTGATTTTGCGTTCCTTACACGGTTGGGTGATTTATGGGACCCCCTTAACAGTTCGCTTTGAATAAAACTCCTCCAGCAAGGCCCAACCTTGGTTTTACCATTTTCCACCTAAGCCTTTTTCCCTGGGGTTTTCGCGAGCCTGAGGGTCATCTTTATTACCCCCCCCCCCCGGGCCAGTGCTCCTCTGAGTGTTGGTCCGAACTAGAGCCACTTGCAGCGCCACCTCGGGGAAACTTGAGGGCTGGTTCTAGTTGTATGTAGTGTTCATCCGGTGTGCCCTGAGAATGAGATATGTGCAGCTCCTATCGGGATTTGTCGGCACATCGGGCGGCCTTGCTGGTCTTGTTTTACCATTGTCGAAATGTTTTGCGAACCGGGATTCCGAGACTGATCGGGTCTTCCCGGGAGAAGGTATATCCTTCATTGACCGTGAGAGCTTGTGATGGGCTAAGTTGGTACACCCCTGCAGGGTATATAATCTTTCGAAAGCCGTGCCCGCGGTTATGAGGCAGATGGGAATTTGTTAATGTCCGGTTGTAGATAACTTGACACTTGACTTCATTAAAATGCATCAACCACATGTGTAGCCGTGATGGTCTCTTCTCGGCGGAGTCCAGGAAGTGAACACGGTTTGAGTTATGCTTGACGTAAGTAGTTACAGGATCACTTCTTGATCACTTCTAGCTTCTCGACCGACGCGTTGCTTCTCTTCTCGCTCTCATTTGTGTATGTTAGCCACCATATATGCTTAGTGCTTGCTGCAGCTCCACCATATTACCCCTTACCTACCTATGAGCTTAAATAGTCTTGATCTCGCGGGTGTGAGATTGATGAGTCCCCGTGGCTCACAGATTCTACCAAAACAGATGTAGGTGCCGAGGATACTGGCGCAGATGGCACAACTGAGCTGAAGTGGGAATTTGATGAGGCCCTTGGTCGTTACTATGTATCGTTTCCAGATGATCACTAGTGGAGCCCAGTCGGGGCGATCGGGGATCTAGCATTTGGGGTTGTCTTCTTTTCATTTGAACTTGACCGTAGCTGGTCTATGAGTGTATTTGAATGATGTATGATCTTAATTTATGTATTGTGTGAAGTGGCGATTGTAAGCCAACTCTATTTATCCCATTCTTGTTCATTACATGGGATTGTGTGAAGATGACCCTTCTTGCGACAAAACCACCATGCGGTTATGCCTCTAAGTTGTGCTTCGACACATGGGAGATATAGCCGCATCGTGGGTGTTATAAGTTGGTAATCAGAGCCATCCCTGACTTAGGAGCCCCCTACTTGATTGTTTGCTGGCGATGTTGAGTCTAGAACAAAAATGTTTTGAGTCTTAGGATTATATATATCAGAGAGTAGGATTGTTTTTACTCCTCAGTCCCTTCGTCGCTCTAGTGAGGTCTCCTGACGTAGATATTTTGACTTTCCTCTTCTCAAATTTCACTAAAAAAATTTTAGGATCACATGGGTATCTTGGAATCGTTCCGATGGTTTTGTGACAAGAACATTGTTCTTGGTGCCTCCTGTCTATTTATGTGGCTTTGACCCGGGGAGTCGAGCTCTGAGGTGTTGTCGTCACAATTTTATCGTTTCAGTTCTGGAATACCTGAGATTTGCCGACATCGAAAATCTATTTTATGCAGTTGTTGGTGAGATAACCTCGACGCCACCCAATACTGGGGCAGGAGTTCGGGAGTATTGCCATAACTCGTATAACGGATGCTTTTCGAAGGTTGAGGTACATGATTTCCGAAGGTTTCTTGGTTATGTGTTGACGGATGGATACAGATGGATGTAGGGTTTGTTAGTTTGGGTGAGATATATTGCTTCCCCTATATCCCCAACACCTGATTGCATAACCAGAAAATTTCGGGAGTTTATAGGTGGGATTCAAGTAGCTCTAGCATTTCTTCCCGCAGATATTTGGTTTGTGATTGGGTAATCCTTACCACTTATTTGTTCCAGTTGTACCTTGTTTATTTCATTCATCAATCTCTTATCAAGTGCCTTCTCACCTTTATGGACGTGTGATGTTTGCTTTGGAATTCATTCGTTCATCCTTGTTCGAATGTTCATTGTGAAGACTATATGTTGCAATTTCTACCCATTGATTCAGCTTGTCTATCTGTCTATCAAGATGCTAACGGATGTCAACCTCTTCAGGATGGTTCCGCCAAAGCGTCAGAATCCGGAACGCAATGATGGGAGTCAGGCGAACCCTCCACCTCCACCTCCGCCTCCGGAGGTCTGGCAAGCTTTGATGGCAGCCTCTAACGCCCATGCCCAGATGATGATCCAGCTCATGCAAGAGCGCAACCAAGGCCAAGGCAACCCAGGGAATCAAGGTCAAGGGCAGTTCAATCATCAGCCTCTATTTCCTACCCTCAACCAGTTCCTGGGAAATCAGCCGAAGTCTTTCAGCTACTGTGTCGAGGCCACAGACGCCGATGATTGGCTCGTGGATATCAACAAGCATTTTGAATGCAGCAATGTCAGGCCTGAGGACTATGTCAAGTTTGCTTCTTTTCAGCTCAAGGATCAGGCAGCTGATTGGTTCCAGCAATACAAGGATTCCAGAGGTGGTCGAGTGATTACTTGGACTGATTTCTGTCGGGACTTTAAAGCTCACCACATTCCTACCAGTGTTGTTGAGAGCAAGCGTGAGGAGTTCTGCAATCTCAAGCAAGGCAACATGTCAGTGTACGAATACAACAAGTAGTTTCAGAAACTTGCTCGCTTTGCTAAGCAAGATGTTCCTGATGAGAAAAGTATGATATATCAGTTCAGAGGTGGCCCTAGAGAGGATCTGCAGTTAGCTCTCATTCTTGTTGAGCCTACTCAGTTTGATCAATTCTACACTATGGCACTCAAGCAAGAAGGTGCTCAGCTCAAGTGTGAGGCTTCTAAGAAGAGAATCAGGGATGCAGTGCAGTCTTCTTCTTCCTCACAAGTGGCAGCTAAGCAACAGAAGTTCTATCTTCCTCCTCCTCCGTTTTGTCAGCCTTACTAGCAGAAGAACTCAGGTGGTCGTGGATCTTCCCACCCACCCAACCCAAGCTATCAGAACAAGTCTCAGCCTCAAGCTCCAAGGTCAAGTGCTCCTTATCATCGTCCGCTCTCAGAAGTGACTTGCGACAAGTGCCAGCAAAAAGGTCACTACGCGAACAAATGCTTCAACCAAAGGCGCCTTCCTCCTCCTCCTCCTATGAGATCTTCAAGGAATGCAGTGGTCAAGCATAATTCCAAGTTTGCAAAGGTGAACATTTTGAATGCAGCTCAGGCAGAGGATTCTTCTGATGTGATAATTGGTAATCTTCCTGTTAATGATATTCCTGCAAAAGTCTTATTTGACACTGGTGCATCGCTTTCTTTCATTTCAAGACCTTTTGTTGCCAAGCATGAGTTTGTGACGAAAAAGATTCCTATCCCGTTGAAGATTGTGTCCCCTGGGAAGCAGATGACTTCTAATAATTGCGTCCCGGATGTTTCTATCAAGATGGGCGACTATAAATTTCTGTCTTCTCCAATTGTTCTTGGCGATTCTGATATTTACCTAATTCTTGGGATGGACTGGCTTTCTAAGCACAAGGCTCAACTTGATTGTGCTGCCAGGCAAATTCAATTGACACACCCTTCTGAGGATGTTATCATCTATGCCGCTTGCGATGAAACCATTCGGTTGTTTTCTCTCAATGAGAAGGGCGAGTTGGATGCTATTTCTCAAATTCCAGTCGTTTGTGAGTACCAAGATATCTTTCCAGAAGAGCTTCCGGGTATGCCTCCTCATCGGCCAGTCGAGTTCGTTATTGATCTTGAGCCTGGAACGGAACCCGTTCGCAAGCGTCCTACAAGCTTGGACCCAAGGAGCTGAAAGAACTGAAGAAGCAGCTCGATGAACAAGAGCGTCTGGGTTTGATCAGACCGAGTTCATCCCCATGGGGTTGTGGAGTTCTTTTTGTCCAGAAGAAGGATGGCACATACCGACTTTGCGTCGATTACC
Source organism: Triticum dicoccoides (assembly GCF_002162155.2). NCBI lineage: Eukaryota > Viridiplantae > Streptophyta > Magnoliopsida > Poales > Poaceae > Triticum > Triticum dicoccoides. Next base: position 70,998,695 of record NC_041383.1, read on the forward strand.
GTCCATTGAGCAAGAAGACAATCAAGAACAAGTATCCACTTCCCAACATCAATGAGCTTTTCGAGCAACTCAAAGGTGCTAAAGTCTTCTCCAAGCTTGACCTTCGTATGGGTTATCATCAGATTCGCATTCGTGAACAAGATATTCCCAAGACAGCATTCAGAACAAGCTATGGTTCTTATGAATATACTGTCATGTCTTTCGGCCTTGTCAATGCTGCTCCAACGTTCTCTCGCATGATGAACTTTATCTTCAACCCCTACACCAATGAATTCGTTCTGGTGTATCTCGATGATATTTTGGTCTTCTCGAAGAATAAGCAGGATCATGCCAAACATTTGCGATTGGTGCTCGACAAGCTCATAGAGCATCTATTCTATGCGAAGTTTTCCAAATGTGAGTTCTGGCTTGATGAAGTTCTCTACCTTGGTCATATCATCTCTTCCAAGGGCATTGCTATTAATCCCGTGAAGGTTTCTGCAGTTCTAAATTGGGAACCTCCTCCGAATGTCAAACAGCTCCGCAGTTTTCTTGGTCTTGCAAGCTATTGCCGAAGATTCGTTGAGATCTTCTCTAAGATTGCAAAGCCTCTTTCCAACCTCCTCCAGAAGCATGTCAAGTATGTCTGGACGCCTGAGTGTGACGTCGCTTTCAACACCCTAAAAGAGAAGCTAGTCACAGCTCCTGTTTTGACTCCTCCTGATGAATCCAAGCCATTTGAAGTATTCTGTGATGCTTCCCTTCAAGGTCTCGGTGCTGTGTTGATGCAAGAGAAAAAAGTTGTGGCCTATACCTCTCGTCAGTTGAAGCCCAACGAAAAGAACTACCCCACTCACGATCTTGAGTTGGCGGCAGTTGTCCATGCATTGATAACATGGAGAAATCTCTTATTGGGAAGGCAAGTGGACATTTTCACCGATCACAAGAGGCTCAAGTATATCTTCACTCAACCCAACCTTAACCTCAGGCAAACTCGATGGGTCGAAATGATTCAAGAGTACAATCCGAGTATCGAATATACTCCTGGCAAGGCGAATGTGATTACAGATGCTCTGAGCAGAAAGGCTTATTGCAACAGTCTAATTCTCAAGCCGTTTCAACCGAATCTTTGTGAGGCTTTCCGCAAGCTGAATCTTCAAGTTGTTCCTCAAGGCTTTCTTGCCAACCTCATAGTCTCTCCTACTTTGGAAGATCAAATTCGTGAGGCACAACTCCTGGATACCATGGTGAGGAAGGTGAAACGTGGTATTGACAAGGGCATTCCTAAATACAAGTGCTATCGCTTGGATGACAAAGATACTCTTTTCTTCGAGGATTGAATTGTGGTTCCAAAAGGTGATCTCAGAAAAGTCATCATGAACGAGGCACACAATTCCCTCCTATCCATTCATCCTGGAAGTACAAAGATGTACCATGACCTCAAGCAGTCATATTGGTGGACTCGAATGAAGCGAGAGATTGCTCAATTCGTGAATGAATGTGATGTCTGCAGAAGGGTGAAAGCAGAACACCAACGACCAGCTGGTCTCCTCCAACCTCTTTCTATTCCGGAATGGAAGTTTGACCATATCGAGATGGACTTCGTGACTGGTTTTCCTAAGTCTAAGCGTGGAAATGATGCTATCTTCGTTGTCATTGACAAGCTTACCAAAGTGGCTCATTTTCTTCCTATCAAAGAATCTATCACAACAGCTTAGCTAGCAGAGGTATACACCTCCAGAATTGTCTCCTTGCACGGCATTCCACAATTGATATCTTCAGATCGTGGAAGCATCTTCACCTCTAAGTTCTGGGACTCCTTTCAGACGGCCATGGGCACCAACATTCGTTTCAGCACAACTTTCCATCCTCAAACAAGTGGCCAAGTCGAGCAAGTCAATCAAATCCTTGAAGATATGCTCAGGGCTTGTGTCATCTCTTTCTGTATGAAGTGGGAAGATTGTCTTCCATATGACGAGTTCTCCTACAACAATAGCTTCCAAGCGAGTTCGGGCAAGGCCCCATTCGAAATTCTCTATGGCAGGAAGTGTCGTACTCCTCTCAATTGGTCTGAGACAGGTGAACGCCAACTTCTTGGCAACCACTTGATCACAGAAGCCGAAGAAATGTGCAAAGTCATTCGTGAGAATCTCAAAGCCGTGCAATCACGACAGAAGAGTTACTATGATAGCAAGCACCGTGACTTGGCTTTTGAAATCGGAGACCATGTCTACCTCCTCGTCTCTCCAATGAAAGGCACTCGTCGCTTCGGTATCAAAGGGAAGCTTGCCCCTATATACGTGGGTCCTTTCAAGATCATTGGCAAAAGAGGCGACCTCGCCTATCACCTTGAGCTTCCATCCAACTTTGCAAACGTGCACGATGTGTTTCACGTGTCACAGTTTCGCAAGTGCTTCAAGACTCCTGAGCGCACTATCAACTTCGAAGAAATCAACCTCCAAGAAGATCTTTCTTATCATGAGCACCCCGTTGCTATTCTGTAGGAAACCGAGTGCAAGACTCACAACAAGTCAATCAAATTCCTAAAAGTGAAGTGGTCACACCATTCCGACCGGGAAGCCACCTGGGAGCGCGAGGATCACCTCCGTTTCGAATATCCGGAGTTCTCCAACTCTTGCCATTTTCGGCTATGTGATATGATATTCCCTCCGTGGTTGGGTTTTGTCTTTCATTTTGCTTTGTATTCATGTCATGCATATCATATCATATCATCATGTGCTTTTCATTTTGCATACGTGTTTGTCTCATGCATCTGAGCATTTTCCCCGTTGTCCGTTTCGCAATCCGACACTCCCACATGCATCGGCGCACCCCTCTTGTCTCTTTTAGTGTGCGGGTGTTAAACATTTTCGGAATGGACCGAGCCTTGCCAAGTGGCCCTGGTATAGCACCGGTAGACCACCTGTCAAGTTTCGGGTCATTTGGAGCTCGTTTGATACTCCAACGGTTATCCGCATATCCGCAAAGGCCTCTTTTGAGTTGCAGCCCAACACCCCTCCAAAACAGCCCAATAACCCATCTAAGTCACTTCCATGCTCTCCGTCGTCGGATCGCGATCGTATGGGCGACAACCGCACCCCATTTGGAGTCTCCTAGCTCCCTCTACCTATAAATATGTGCACTCCCCCGAATTTCCGGATCCCCAAACCCTAGCCCGCTCCCCCTCCGCCGCCGGACACGTCCGGGCGAGCCGGACATGTCCGCCCCGTCGCCCGCGTCCAAACCGGGCTCGCCACGTGTCCGCTCCGCCGCTCCCGCGCCGCCGGCCCGCCAGGCCCGCGGGAGGCCC
>NC_041383.1:71002351-71049496 GCF_002162155.2 Triticum dicoccoides
GCGGTCGCCGCCGTCGCCGGCCTCCTCCCTGTCACCGCCAGCCTCCGGCCGCCGCCCCGGCCGCATCCCCGTCCTCTCCCGACTCCGGCCACGTCTCCGGCGACGAACCTCGAAAACTGCGCGCCTCGGATCCAGATCCAGAGCCTTGGTTGACTTTTTCTTCTCACCCGAATTTCTTCCAAGTCCTTAACAAACCTACGCGCCATGGATCCAGATCCAGAGCCTCGGTTGACTTTTTCTTCTCCCCCGAATTTCTTCCAAGTCCTTAACTGCCATAATTTTGGTCTCATGTTCATCACCCCGCAACTTTGCACCCGTGACTCCGTTTTGAGCGTGTAGCATACCGTATTGTTCGTCTCGAAGAGTACATCATTTCATATCGTTGCATCATTTTCATTTGAGCTCATCTTGATGCCCGAAATGCTGTTGGAAGAGGGCTTCATAATGTAAGTTTCACATTCTTATCAGAACGAGCTCTTTTGTCATTTTTGCCATGATTGATGTGTGCATCCTATGAACTTGATCGCTAAATGTGTTTTGAACTAGGCTATGTCTTCTTTACAGAGGTGCTTACCATGTATTTTTGTGATCAATGTGGTGACTAGCACAAGCATGCAAACTAGGCTTCGTGATAATACTGATTTTAGTCCCTGTTCTGCTGTAATTTTGATGCCATGTAAACATGTTGCTACAGAGAGATCCATGCATAATTTGAGATACTTCAGTAAGGGTGTTTTGAACACATGGTTATTCCCTATCCATCCATGGTCCTGGTTGCAATTATGGAGTAGTCTAGCATGTCATTTTCATGCTCTACTTTTGCTTCAAAATGTTTCATGGCAGATTGTTTACATGTTAGTCAATTTTGCCGAGGTTGTCGTAGTTGATCCGGGTATGCTATGATGTTGTTTCTTCACATGTATAGCTTCTATGACATGTGATGGATGTATGCTTAGTTTATCATGAAATGCTCTGTAGTGACTGCATCGAGCTCACGAAGGTGCCTTCATAATTATGTCAATGCCATGCTTTGTTTGCTGAATCTGTTAACGGAACTTGCTATGTTTACATGGGTGCCATCATATTCTCTGGTCCTTTTTGGATTATGGTCAGTAAGGGACTTTTGATCTATGCTTTGAGTATATTCATGCCATGCCTTTTTTTCTATTATAAGTTCCTGTAGCATGTTGATAACTTGCTCTGAACATTGCTTCGTGATGCTGTTTATGCCATGTCCAACCTGATATTTTTTTGCACTTTCACCATGCTTGTTTGAACATGTTATGATGTGATTTAGCCGTAGCTCAGTGTTCCTCTTTTGTTAAGCATATCCTATAGATGATTGCCATATGCTTTGTTTTTATGATGGGGTGCTGTAGCATAGTTTCTTGTTGCATGCTAAGTAGCATCGTGCTGTTAATCGCAACTTTGTGCCATTCTTGTTTTGCTTGCCATTTGCATACCATGCATCCGTTCCCGGTGATCTTTATATCGATTTCATCCGAAATCATCTCATCTTTCCAGTGGCATACTTGGTTTGCCAAGTTGATGCCTTGTTCATCCTTTTTCCTCCAGAAGCATGCATATGCATTGCATATCACATCTCGCATATCATGACATGTATTGCATCATGTTGCTTGTGCATTGCACCGTGATTTATTGTGGTTCCTTTGCTTGTGTTCTTGCTTTGGGTAGAGCCGGGAGATGAGCACATGCACGAGGAACCTGTTGAGTACACTAACGAGGATCAAGCCTTCGACAACTCTGAGAACCTTGTAGGCAAGATGACCATACCTTCGATATCACTTCTATCTTTGCTTGCTAGTACTCGCTCTATCGTTATGTTAGCTCTACCTGCCTTTGTTTACCATGCCTCCCTATTGCCATGTCAAACCTCTAACCAACCTGTCCTAGCAACCGTTGTTTGGCTATGTCACCGCTTTTGCTCAGCCCCTCTTATAGCGTTGCTAGTTGCAGGTGAAGATCAAGTTTGTTCCTGGTCGAAACATGGATATTTTGGGATATCACAATATTTCCTGTTTAAATTAATGCACCTTATATACTTGGTAAAGGGTGGAAGGCACGGCCTTATGCCTGGTGACTTGTTCCACTCTTGCCGCCCTAGTTTCCATCATACCGGTGTTATGTTCCTTGATTTTGCGTTCCTTACACGGTTGGGTGATTTATGGGACCCCCTTAACAGTTCTCTTTGAATAAAACTCCTCCAGCAAGGCCCAACCTTGGTTTTACCATTTCCCACCTAAGCCTTTTTCCCTGGGGTTTTCGCGAGCCCGAGGGTCATCTTTATTACCCCCCCCCCCGGGCCAGTGCTCCTCTGAGTGTTGGTCCGAACTAGAGCCACTTGCAACGCCACCTCGGGGAAACTTGAGGGTTGGTTCTAGTTGTACGTAGTGTTCATCCGGTGTGCCCTGAGAACGAGATATGTGCAGCTCCTATCGGGATTTGTCGGCACATCGGGCGGTCTTGCTGGTCTTGTTTTACCATTGTCGAAATGTTTTGCGAACCGGGATTCCGAGACTGATCGGGTCTTCCCGGGAGAAGGTATATCCTTCGTTGACCGTGAGAGCTTGTGATGGGCTAAGTAGGGACACCCCTGCAGGGTATATAATCTTTCGAAAGCATTGCCCGCGGTTATGAGGCAGATGGGAATTTGTTAATGTCCGGTTGTACACGACTTGACACTTGACTTTAGTAAAATGCATCAACCACGTGTGTAGCCGTGATGGTCTCTTCTCGGCGGAGTCCGGGAAGTGAACACGGTTTGAGTTATGCTTGACGTAAGTAGTTACAGGATCACTTCTTGATCACTTCTGGCTTCTCGACCGACGCGTTGCTTCTCTTCTCGCTCTCATTTGCGTATGTTAGCCACCATATATGCTTAGTGCTTGCTGCAGCTCCACTATATTACCCCTTACCTACCTATGAGCTTAAATAGTCTTGATCTTGCGGGTGTGAGATTGCTGAGTCCCCGTGGCTCACAGATTCTACCAAAACAGATGCAGGTGCCGAGTATACTGGCGCAGATGGCGCAACTGAGCTGAAGTGGGAATTTGATGAGGCCCTTGGTCGTTACTATGTATCGTTTCCAGATGATCTGTAGTGGAGCCCAGTCGGGGCGATCGGGGATCTAGCATTTGGGGTTGTCTTCTTTTCATTTGAACTTGACCGTAGCCGGGCTATGAGTGTATTTGAATGATGTATGATCTTAATTTATGTATTGTGTGAAGTGGCGATTGTAAGCCAACTCTCTTTATCCCATTCTTGTTCATTACATGGGATTGTGTGAAGATGACCCTTCTTGCGACAAAACCACCATGCGGTTATGCCTCTAAGTCGTGCTTCGACACGTGGGAGATATAGTCGCATCGTGGGTGTTATAATCCGCCGGTTTTGACACCGACACCAGTCGCACTCCCCCGAGCGGTTTTCGTCATCCAATTACGACATTTCCGGCCTATGTTCATAATTCAAATATTAAAATTGTACAATTAAATATATGTACTAGAAAACCTAAATTACATTATTATTATTAATCACGGGTTGACTAACGGTGATGGTAGCTCCTCCTTTCATTCTCGAGTGCATTATTACACCAAATTGTCTAGCACACGGGAATGAAGGAGAAACTACCCCACGACGGCGTGGATGATGGAGGGGGCTCCTAGATTTCTGCATAGTGCTCTCCAATTTTAGCATTAAAAGTAGGAGTACTTTCCAATATGAGCATTCAATTAGCAAAACCAAATCGTAAAATAAGTAGTATTCAAATTAGCATGCATTCACTTATAAGCAAAAGTACATCATCTCTTGTGTCCGTACATCGTCAAATATTATCACCAATACTCCTCGAATACTATCATACATATAGCATTGCTAAAAGAGCTATAACCGTAATGCCCGACGGGTATCATCGCGGGCGGTGGACACCCAAAGGTAAGTAACCATGACAGGATCATAGCTCTAACGAGATCCCTGAAGAAACCTGCGAGGTATTATCGAACCTGCCCTCCAACGCAACCATGTAGCGACGGACGTGCTCGTCCTCCTGGTCAACAATGGGCTGGCGCCTCACCAACCTACGCCCCCCTGGAAGGTAGCACCTCCCAATACCAGCCCGATGGAGACCAGTCTCGGACATGGCCCTGATCAAGCAGGCCTCCACCGCCGAGTCGACGACGAGGATGCGGGATAGGCATCGTCGAAGTCGATGCGGGATTAATTGCCGGAACTAAAAAAATAAACTAGTTCTATTAATTTTCTTGCTAAAAATAAACTACTTCTATATATAGTAAAATAAAGTAGTTTTATTAAATCAACTAGTTCAACTACTAAGCACTTACTACAAATAAAAAAAGTAGTACTTACTAAAAATAAACTACTTCTATAGTAAAACAAAGTAGTTTATTAAATCAAGTAATTCAACTATATATTAAGCACTTACTATAAATAAAATAAAGTAGTACTTACTAAAAATAAACTAGTTTAACTAGTTCTATTATTTTTCTAACTAATTATATTAAACACTTTCTCTTCTTATTTTCCTTTTTCCTCTCCTGCTTTTTCTTCTAAATATGAACATATACATAAATGACTTTGATCATACACAATTTTCCTATACATACACAATATGAACATATACATAAATTGACAAAGAAAATTCTATGAACAAAAAAATCATTAAAATTCTATGAATAAAACTAAAACAGTAAAAAATCGTAAATATTCTATGAACGGAAAAAAATCATAAAAAATTGACATATTCGATCTTTGCATATATATGAACATACAAACATGCATATTCAACAATAATATCACCAAAAAAATCTATTAACAGAAAGAAAATCTAACACAATATGAACAAATTACACAACATGAAAAAAAATCTAACAAAAAAATCTATGAACAAAAGCTAACTCAATTAACTACACACCTAAATTACTACACATCTAAATTAACTACACAACTAATTAAATTAGCAAAATTCATATAAGCTCACGGGATGGCGACGACGTTAGGGTCGCGACTTGGCTGACGGGCAGGGGACGGCGACGGCGACGGCGACGGTGCATGAGGGGCGGCGCGGAGGCGTGCGATGGCGAGGGGCGGCGAGCCGACGGGTGACGAGAGAGACAGGGCCGACGGCGTCGCGGGGCATGGGGCACGGGGCAGCGACGGCGTCGGGGCGGTGCGGGGCAGCGTCGGGGCGGCGCAGGACGGCGAGGGGCGATGATGGCGATGACGAGGCAGAGAGGGACAGCCTGGCGACGAGTGCCAGTTATATAGACGAGACATTGGTCCCGGTTCGTGAGATAAACCGGGACGAATGCGACCTTTAGTCCCGGTTGGTGGCACCGACCGGGACCAAAGGCCTTTTTCAGCAGCCCAAAGGGCGGGAAGCAGAGGCCTTTGGTCCTGGTTGGTGACAACAACCGGAACTAAAGGCGGGGCATTGGTCCCGGTTTGTACCACGTACCGGTACCAATGCACCCCTTTATTCCCGGTTTGTACCACGTACCGATACCAATGCACCCCTTTATTCCCGGTTGGTGCCACCAACCAAGACAAAAGGTCTTGTGCATCTCGCGATACGGACATAAGTTTAGTCCCACCTAGCTAGTTGAGAGAGCTCGAGAGTGGTTTATAAGCGCTGCTGCGCCCACCCTCTAGAGCTCCTCTCAACTGCAGGCTTTCGGGCCAAATCTGTCACTATGTGCCTATGGGCCTACTGGGCCTGCCGCGGGCCTGAATCCTGGCCCATGGTTGGGTTTCTAGTCGTATTCAGGCCATGATGGCCCAGTAGGTGGCATTTTTTATTGTTTATTGTTTTTTTGCTTTATTTATTTTACTGTGTTTCTACTTAGAGCAAAATACTTACTAGTTTTTACGTGATTCCTTTTGCTTTTAGGTAATAAAAAATATAAACTTTTTGTTAGTGCCATTTTTTCCAATTTGAATAGTTTAAACTTGAATTTTGGAAATTTGTGTGAATCACTAGTTTTGAATTACTTTACTATAAAAATAGGTTTTTGAGTGATTCTTTTTCCTGCTATTTAATATTAATATGTTTTATCCTTATATTCAAAAAGAGATTTTGTTATTTTAGTTTCAAACAAAAAATTCTTTATGATAATTCTTTTTGCTATTAAAGTTTCTAACAAAAACTTCTTTATGATTTTTTTTTCTTTTAATGTTTTGAACAGAAAATACTTTGATAATTTTAGTTGCATAAATTTAATATAATTTTATTTTCAATAATACTAGAGGTTTATAAAAGCTTTTTAGTTGATTCCTTTTGCTATTGGAGTTTTATAAAAGTTTTTTGGTTGATTCTTTTTGCTATTGAAGAATATTATAGTTTTGTTTTAGTTGATCATAACAGAATATATTAATTGATTATTTTTAGTTCATTCTTTTTGCTTTTTAGTCCCGGTTCCAGAACCGGGACAAATGGGCCTTTGGAACCGGGACAAATGGTCCTTTTTCCACTAGTGTCTCTAGTGAGTTTCCGGACTTATATATCTGGAAAATCCCACTTTGGACAAATTTGAGGGAATCTTTGTAATACTTAGGATGCTTTTTGGCATTTGAAATGTGTACTTGTGTCCCTTGAAGAGATGTAGAACGCTGATGGAGAGGCACAATGCTCACCTCCACGTTGCTTAGCTTCATGCCTTGAGGACTAGTGTATAGGCTATAGACTGCACTTCACTGAGAAAATAGGTAGATCGGAGGCTTGGACTTATTTGAACTCCTAACTTTTTGTGTGTTTAAAATGCACCATTCAAAGCCACATCATCAATTTTCAACAATTTCTGAATTCATTTGTTATTTTTCATGCATTTACCGATTATTTTGAGCTATAAGACCCTGAAATTGAAAAGCATTTCAAATGAACTCTGAAAAGGTTGGAAGTTGGCATGGTATCATCATTTCATCCACATAGCATGTGCAAGAAAGTTGAGAGGGTTACGACAAAAACTGGATGCCTTCATGTACAAAACGGACAATCTCTTTCGAAGTATCAGGATTTCATACGGAAACTCGTCTGTTATAATAGGCATTTCAAATGAACTACGAAAAGGTTGAAAGTTGGCATGGTATCATCATAATAGTACTTTATCTTCACTTGTGTCCTTTCCTTATTGCACCGTAATTATGGATAATCTTCATCATTTATTAGGATGCTTGGGTCAGCCTTGACTTTGAAGGGAGGAATTTCATGAAACTTTTCATAATCTTCGGACATGTCTGTCTTGCCCTCCACTCCCACGATGTCCCTTTTTCCTGAAAGAACTATGTGGCGCTTTGGCTCATCGTATGATGTATTCGCTTCCTTATTTTTTTTCCTTTTCTCGGTTTGGTAGACATGTCCTTCACATAGATAACCTGTGCCACATCATTGGCTAGGACGAACGGTTCGTCAGTGTACCCAAGATTGTTCAGATCCACTGTTGTCATTCCGTACTGTGGGTCTACCTGTACAACGCCTCCTAACAGATTGACCCATTTGAATTTAAACAAAGGGACCTTAAAATCTCCTCCATAGTCAAGTTCCCATATGTCCACTATGTAACCATAATATGTGTCATTTCCCCTCTCGGTGGCTGCATCAAAGCGGACACTGCTATTTTGGTTGGTGCTCTTTTGATGTTGGGTGATCGTGTAAAATGTATTCCCATTTATCTCGCATCCTTTCCAAATCATTACAGTAGAAGATGGTCCCCTGGACAATGAGTACAGCTCCTCACAAATAGTGTTTTCACCTCTGAGACGTGATTCCAACCAACTGCTGAAAGTCCTGATGGGTTCACATGTAAACCAGTCGTCGCACTGCTCCGGGTGTTTGGAGCACAGACTGTTCTTGTGTTCATCCACAAAAGAGGTCACCAAGGTAGAGTTCTGTAGAACTGTGTCATGTGCTTGAGACAAAGAATACCCATCCTTGCATATTATTGTCTCCCCTCCAAGAGTGCCTTTTCTAGTCATTCCCCCTCATACCGCGATTTAGGGAGACCTATATTCTTAAGGCCAGGAATGAAGTCAACATAAAACCCAATGACATCCTATGTTTGACAGCCCATGGAGATGCTTCCTTCTGGCCTAGCATGGCTACGGACATATTTCTTTAGGACTCCCATGAACCTCTCAAAGGGGTACGTATTCTGTAGAAATACGGGGCCCGGAATGACAATCTCGTCAACTAGATGAACTAGGATGTGCGTCATGATATTGAAGAAGGATGGTGGGGACACGAGCTCGAAACTGACAAGACATTGCACCACATCACTCCTTAGCCTTGGTATGATTTCTAGATCGATCACCTTCTCAGAGATTGCATTGAGAAATGCACATAGCTTCACAATGGCTAATTGGATGTTTTCTGGTAGAAGCCCCTTCAATGCAACCGGAAGTAGTTGCGTCATAATCACGTGGCAGTCATGAGACTTTATGTTCTGAAACTTTTTCTCTGCCATATTTATTATTCCCTTTATATTCAACGAGAAGCCAATCGGGACCTTCATACTAAACAGGCATTCACTGAAGATTTCCTTCTCTTCTTTGGTAAGAGCGTAGCAGGTAGGACCTTCATACTGCTTTGGAGGCATGCCGTCTTTTTCGTGCAAACGTTGCAGATCCTCCCATGCCTAGGATGTATCTTTTGTCTTCCCATACACGCCCATGAAGCCTAGCAGGTTCACGCGAAGGTTCTTCGTCACGTGCATCACGTTGATCGCTGAGCAAACCTCTAGGTCTTTCCAGTAGGGTAGGTCCCAAAATATAGATTTCTTCTTCCACGTGGGTGTGTGTCCCTCAGCGTCACTCGGAACAGCTAGTCCGCCGCTAGATCCGCCTCGCCTTTGAAATGCTTGCCTTTCTTTCGACATTGATGGTTGGTCGGAAGAAATCGACGATGGCCCAGGTATACATTCTTCCTGCAGCATCCCATGTACATACTTTTGGTGTCAGCTAAACAGTGTGTGCATGTGTGGTATCCCTTGTTTGTCTATCCTGAAAGGTTACTGAGAGCGGGCCAATCGTTGATGGTTACAAACAGCAACACGTGCAGGTTAAATTCCTCATGTCTGTGCTCATCCAACACACGTACACCATTTCCATTCCACAGCTGTAAAAGTTCTTCAACTAATGGCCTTAGGTACACATCAATGTCGTTGTCGGGTTGCTTAGGGCCTTGGATGAGAACTGGCAACATAATTAACTATCGCTTCATGCACATCCAAGGAGGAAGGTTATACATACATAGAGTCACAGGCCAAGTGTTGTGATTGCTGCTCTGCTCCCCGAAAGGATTAATGCCATCCGCGCTTAAACCAAACCATACGTTCCGTGGGTCAGATGCAAACCCAACCCAGTAATCTCTCTCGATTTTTCTCCACTACGACCTGTCAGCGGGTGCTCTCAACTTCCCGTCTTTCTTACGGTCCTCACTGTGCCATCGCATCAACTTGGCATGTTCTTTGTTTCTGAACAGTTGTTTCAACCGTGGTATTATAGGAGCATACCACATCACCTTCGCAGGAACTCTCTTCCTGCGGGCCTCGCTGCCAACATCACCAGGGTCATCCTGTCTGATCTTATACTGCAACGCACCGCATACCGAGCATGCATTCAAATCCTCATACGCACCGCGGTAGAGGATGCAGTCAGTAGGGCATGCATGTATCTTCTGCACCTCCAATCCTAGAGGGCATACGACCTGCTTTGTTGCGTACGTACTGTCGGGCAATTCATTATCCTTTGGAAGCTTCTTCTTCAATATTTTTAGTAGCTTCTCAAATCCTTTGTCAGGCACAACATTCTCTGCCTTCTACTGCAGCAATTCTAGTATGGTAACCAGCTTTGTGTTGCCATCTTCGCAATTGGGGTACAACCCTTTTTTGTGATCCTCTAACATGCGATCGAACTTCAACTTCTCCTTTTGACTTTCGCATTGCGTCCTTGCATCGACAATGACCCAGCGGAGATCATCATCGGGCACATTGTCTTGTTCCTCTTGATCTTCAGCAGCTTCCCCCGTTGCAGCATCATCGGGCACATCGTCTGGGTCTTCTTGATCTTCAGCAGCTCCCCCTGTTGCAGCATCACCGTATTCAGGGGGCACATAGTTGTCATCGTCCTCTTCTTCTTCGCCGTCTTCCATCATTACCCCTATTTCTCCATGCCTCGTCCAAACATTATAGTGTGGCATGAAACCCTTGTAAAGAAGGTGGGTGTGAAGGATTTTCCGGTCAGAGTAAGACTTTGTATTCCCACATTTAGTGAATGGACAACACATAAAACCATTCTGCTTGTTTGCCTCAGCCACTTCGAGAAAATTATGCACGCCCTTACTGTACTCGGAGGTGTGTCTATCACCATACATCCATTGTCGGTTCATTTGTGTGCATTATATATAATTATGTGTGTCAAAAGTAAGAAAATCAGACAAATATCTATCTAAAGTAAGAAAATCAGACAAATATCTATCTAAAGTAAGAAAATCAGACAAGTATCAGAAAGAAGATAAGAACAAGAGGCTCACCACGGTGGTGCCGGCGACGAGATCGGCGTGGGCGATCAACGGCGGTTAAAACGGGGACGAGGCGTGACAGACTGCTAAATCTAGACAAATCTCGGAAAAAATGAAGCTCTGAGGTCGAGCTTCGAGAGGAGAAAGCTTAGCTAGTGTGGCTCGGGCATTTCATCGAACACCTCATGTGCATAGGAGGTGAACTAGAGCACCCAAATGCCCTCTCCTCGCCGGATTGAAAAAACCGAGCACTGTGGAGTGCTCTACCGTGGTGATGGGTATATATAGGCAAATTATTAGTCCCGGTTCGTGGCATAAACCGAGACTAAAGCCCCCCTTCTACACCGGTTCAAGGCATGAACCGGTACCAATGGATGTGGGCCAGGAGCAAGGTCCATTGGTCCCGGTTCATGCCTAGAACTAGGAAAACTGGGTCCAGACGAACCGGGACCAATGCCGACGAGGCCCCGGCCGGCCCCCTGGGCTCATGAACCGGGTCTAATACCCCCCATGGGTCCCGGTTCTTGAAGAACCGGGACTAATGGGATAGCCAGGCCCGAATGATACCCCTGTTTTCTACTAGTGTCTGCAAGTCATGTTACTAGACCATGACGAACCTACGAACTATGAGGAAGCGATGATGAGCCCAGATTCTGCAAAATGGCTAGAGGCCATGATATCTGATATGGGATCCATGTATGATAACAAAGTATGGACTTTGGTTGACTTTACCGATGATCGACATGCCATAGAGAATAAATGGATCTTTAAAAAGAAGACGGACGTTGATGGTAATGTTACTATCTACAAAGCTCGACTTGTTGCGAAAGGTTTTCGACAAGTTCAAAGAGTTGACTACGATGAGACCTTCTCACCCTTAGCGATGCTTAAGTCTGTCTGAATCATGTTAGTAATTGCCGCATTTATGATTATGAAATTTGGCAAATGGATGTCAAAACTACATTCCTTAATGGTTTTCTTAAAGAAGAGTTGTATATGATGCAACTAGAAGGTTTTGTCGATCCTAAAGGTGCTAACAAAGTGTGCAAGCTCCAGCGATCCATTTATGGACTGGTGCAAGCCTCTCAGAGTTGGAATATACGCTTTGATAGTGTGATCAAAGCATATGGTTTTATACAGACTTTTGGAGAAGCCTGTATTTACAAGAAAGTGAGTGGGAGCTCTGTAGCTTTTCTAAAATTGTATGTGGATGACATATTGTTGATTGGAAATGACATAGAATTTCTAGATAGCATAAAAGTATACTTGAATAACAATTTTTCAATGAAAGACCTCGGTGAAGCTGCTTATATATTGGGCATCAAGATATATAGAGATAGATCAAGACGCTTAATAAAGTTTTGAAGAAGTTCAAAATGGACCAGTCAAAGAAAGGGTTCTTGCCTGTGTTACAAGGTGTGAAGTTGAGTTACACACAATGCCTGACCACTGCAGAAGATAGAGAGAAAATGAAAGTCATTCCCTATGCCTCAGCCATAGGTTCTATCATGTATGCAATGCTGTGTACCAGACCTGATGTGTACCTTGCTATAAGTTTAGCAGGGAGGTACCAAATGAATACATGAGTGGATCACTGGACAGCAGTCAAGAACATCCTGAAATACAACAGTCAAGAACATTCTTGTTTAAGGAGGTGACAAAGAGCACGTCGTAAATGGTTATGTTGATGCTAGCTTGGACACTGATCCGGATAACTCTAAGTCACAAGTCGGACATGTATTTATATTGAATGGTGGAGCTGTCAGTTGGTGCAGTTCCAAGCAGAGCGTCGTGGCGTGATATGCATGTGAAGCGGAGTATATAGCTTCTTCTGAAGCATCAAATGAAGGAGTCTGGATGAAGGAGTTCATATCCGATCTAGGTGTAATACATACTTCATCGGGTCCAATGAAAATGTTTTGTGACAATACTAGAGCAATTGTCTTGGCGAAGGAATCCAGATTTCACAAGAGGACCAAACACATCAAGAGACACTTCAACTCCATCCGCGATCAATTCAAGCAGGGAGACATAGAGATTTGCAAAATACATACGGATCTAAATATTGTAGACCCGTTAACTAAGCCTCTTCCACGAGCAAAACATGATCTACACCAAGACTCCATGGGTGTTAGAATCATTACTATGTAATCTAGATTATTGACGCTAGTGCAACTGGGAGACTAAAGGAAAATTCCGTAGAGGCAATAATAAAGTTGTTATTTATATTTCCTTGTATCATGATAAATGTTTATTATTCATGCTAGAATTCTATTAACCAGAAACTTGATACATGCGTGAATACATAGACAAAACAAAGTGTCCCTAGTATGCCTCTACTTGACAAGCTCGTTTACCAAAGATGGTTAAGTTTCCTAACCATGGACATGTTTTGTCATCTGATGAACGAGATCAAATCATTAGGAGAATGATGTGATGGACAAGACCCATCTGTTAGCTTAGCATAATGATTGTTAAGTTTTATTGCTATTTCTTTATTCATGACTTATACATATTCCTTTCACTATGAGATTATGCAACTCATGAATATCGGAGGAACACCTTGTGTGCTATCAAACGTCACACCGTAACTGAGTGATTATAAAGAATGTCTACAGGTGTCTCAGAAGGTGTTTGTTGGGTTGGCATAGATCGAGATTAGGATTTGTCACTCCGAGTATCAGAGAGGTATCTCTGCGCCCTCTCGGTAATGCACAACATGATAAGCCTTGCAAGAAATGTGACTAATGAGTTAGTTGCAGGATGATGCATTACGGAACGAGTAAAGAGACTTGCAAATAACGAGATTGAACTAGGTATGAGGATACCGATGATCGAATCTTGGGCAAGTAACATACCGATGACAAAGGGATATGTTGTCATTGTGGTTTGACCGATAAAGATCTTCATAGAATATGTAGGAACCAATATGAGCATCTAGGTTCCGCTGTTTGTTATTGATCGGAGATGTGTCTCGGTCATGTCTACATAGTTCTCGAACCCGTACGGTCCGCACGCTTAACTTTCGATGACGATTTGTATTACGAGTTGTGTGTTTTGGTGAACGAATATTGTTCATAGTCTTGGATGAGTTCAAGGACATGACGAGGAGTCTCGAAATGGCGGAGAGGTAAAGATTGATATATTGGACGATGATATTCGGACACCGGAATGGGTCCGGATCATTTCGGGTATTTTTTGGAGTACCGGGAGGTTACTGGAACCCCCAGGGGAAAGTAATGGGCAACATGGGCCATAGGGGAGAGAGGAGGCAGCCCACAAGGGGTAGCTGCGCCCCCCTCCCATGGGGAGTCCAAATTGGACTAGGGAAAGGGGCCCGCCCCCCTTTCCTTCTCCTCCTCCCTCTCCTTCCCCCTTTCTCCCTCCGGAAGAAGGAAGGGGGAGGCCGAATTGGACATGGAGTCCAAGTTGGTTTCCTCCCCCATGGCGCGCCCCTTGGCCAGCCTCATCCCTCTCCTCCTTTATATACAGGGGCGGGGGGCACCCCATAGCACATCAGTTGTTCTCTTAGCCGTGTGCAGTGCCCCCCTCCATAGTTTACTCCTCCGGTCATAACATCATAGTGCTTAGGCGAAGCCCTGCGCGGATCACATCGTCGTCACCACATCGCCGTCCTGACGAAACTCTCCCTTGACCCTCTGCTGGATCAAGAGTTTGAAGGACAACATCAAGCTGAATGTTTGCAAAACTCGATGGTATCGTACGTTCGGTTCTTGGTCGGTTGGATCGTGAAGATGTTCGACTACATCAAGCACGTTAAGCTAACGCTTCCACTTTCGTTCTATGAGGGTACATGGACACACTCTCCCCCTCTCATTGCTATGGATATCCTAGAGAGATCTTGGTTGATCTTAGGAAATCTTTTGAAATTTCATCCAACGTTCCCCAACACCATATAATTGTTACAAGGCCATAAACAAGATTTGGGGGCGGCATCTCATATAGAACTTTCACTTCGTTCAACATAAGACCGACGAGTGGAGCTGCCACAAGAAGTTACGTCTGAGTATATCCTCCTCGAAGAAATTCTTCCAAATAGGTTTAACATGGGTTTGAATAATTTTCTAAAAAATATTGGGTCACAATTTTTTGTCAATAAAAGTTCACAAGAATGATAGCAACTACTCATAGGGATGCATAGAGTCCATAGCATGCATTCAAACTACTTAGAACTTCAAGAATTCAACATGCAAGCTCTTCTACAGCAGCACCGAGAGTTACTAATTAATCAAAGTATAAGCTACCAAAGCAAAAACTAATTGGACAAATGGAGGAGTCACATACCAACCAACAATCCACCAAAACAGTTTCAGAAATGGAGCTTCGAGCAAAGAGATCGAAATCCGCGGGTTTAAGAGCAAGAACATGAGAGTGAGAGCAATGGTGATTTTTTTCTAGAGGTAGGTGGTGATGTGGGATCAAGAGATAAGTAAGGTGGGCCATGAGGGGAGCACAACCCAACAGGGCGTGCCTGGGGGTCCTGGCGCGGCCAGGTTGGTAGCGACATATCAGAATTGATAGCATGTTCTTGGAGTTGCAAGTTTACTTATAACTTGCGACATATCTTAGTCCTAGCGTCCTTCAGGTTCTTCATAGTGATAATATGATAATAATCCCAAGTGACTCCACAAATATAGCTATGCTCCTTGGCGACGACGCTAGAAAAAGGCCTTGATAACCCACAAGTATAGGGGATCACAACAATTTTCGAGGGTAGAGTATTCAACCCAAATTTGTAGATGCGACCAAAGGAGCCAAAGAATATTTGTAGATGCGACCAAGGAGATGCATAGCAACAAGAGGGGGAGAGTGTGTCTACGTACCCTTTTAGACCAAAAGCTGAAGCGTTTGACAATGCAATTGATGTAGTCGAACTTCTCTTTCCGACCGATCAAGCACCGTACGTACGACACCTCCGAGTTCTGCACACGTTCAACTCGATGACGTCCCTCGAACTCTTGATCTAGTAGAGCATCGATGAAGTAGATGAGTTTCGTCAGCACGATGGCATGGTGATAGTGATGGTGAAGTAATCCACGCAGGGATTCGCCTAAGCACTACGAGAATATGACCGGAGGCGTAAACTTTGGAGGGTGGCACCGCACACGGCTAACAATTGTTGGTGTGTGTTCTAGCGGTGCCCCCCCCCCTCATATATATAGGTTGGAGGGGAGGAGAGGCAGCAAAGGGGATGCACCGAGTCATAGGAATCCTACTTGGGCGTATCCCAATTCGGCCTCCCCCCTTTCCTATTCCCATTAGGAGTAGGAAGGGAAGAGGGGGAAGGGGGAATCCTATTCCCTTTTTTTCCCTTTCCTCCTTCCCCTTTCCTTCTCCAATTTGGCCAACCCAGATTGGGGGGGCACCAGCCCCTTTGTGGCTGCTGTGTTCCCCTCTTGGCCCATAAAGCCCATATCTTTTACCAGGGGTGCCCGAAACCCCTTCAGGTGACCCGATAAGTACCCGGTGCATCCCGAAACACTTTCGGTGTCTGAATACCATCATCCTATATATCAATCTTTACCTCTCGACCATTTCGAAACTCCTCCTCATTTCCGTGATCTCATCCAGGACTCCGAACAACATTAGGTCACCAAATCACATAGCTCATAATATAAAATCGTCATCAAACGTTAAGCGTGCGGACCCTACAGGTTCGAGAACTATGTGGACATGACGGAGACACCTCTCTGATCAGTAACCAATAGTGGGACCTGGATGCTCATATTGGCTCCCACATATTCTACGAAGATCTTTATCGGTCAAACTGTAATGACAACATAAGTTGTTCGCATTGTCATTGGTATGTTACTTGCTCGAGATTCGATCGTCGGTATCTTCATACCTAGTTCATCTCATTACCGGCAAGTCTCTTTACTCATTCCCTAATGCATCATCTCGAAACTAACTCACTAGTCACTTTGCTTGCAAGGCTTCTTATGATGTGCATTATCGACAGGGCCCAGAGATACCTCTCTGATACTCGGAGTGACAAATCCTAATCTTGATCTATGCCAACCCAACAGAAACCTTCGGATATATCTGTAGGTTAACTTCATAAGCACCCAATTATGTTGTGACTTTTGATGGCACACAAGTCATTCCTCCGGTATCCGGCATTTGCATAATCGCATAGTCGGAGGAACATGTATTTGACATGAAGAAAGCAGTAGCAATAAAACTAAATGATTAGTATGCTAAGTTAACGAATGGGTCATGTCCATCACATCATTCTCCTAATGATTTGATCCCGTTTATCAAATGACAACACATGTCTATGGCTATAAAACTCAACCATCTGTTATTAATGAGCTAGTCTAGTAGAGGCTTACTAGGGACATGGTGTTTTATCTACGTATCTCCACATGTATCAAGTTTACGGTTAATACAATTCTAGCATGTATAATAAAACACTTATCATGATATAAGGAAATAAAATAATAATTCTATTATTTCCTCTAGGGCATATTTCCTTCAAAAAATGGTAAGGAAAGAGAACCATGGGTTAAAAAACCGATGCCCTTTCCACCTAAGTCAACTAAAAAGAAAGATGATGAAGAATTTGAATGCTTTGCTCAAATGCTAAGGCCAGTCTTCTTGCATACTCGCTTGACTGATATCTTGAAAATGCCTCCTATGCAAAGTACATGGAAGACATCATCACCAATAAGAGAGAAATACTGGAAGCCGAAATGTCCACCATGCTTGCTAATTATACTTTTATGGATGGAGTACCTAAAAACTTGGTGATCTGGGAATACCAACTATACCTTGCTCCATCAAAAGAAATTATGTGAAAACAGCTTTATGTGATTTGGGAGCTGGTGTTAGTGTTATGCCTTTCTCTTTATAAAAAGACTTGATTTGAATAAACTCACACCTACTGAAATATCTTTGCAAATGGCTGACAAATCAACTACCATACCTATCGGTATTTGTGAGGATGTGCCCGTTGTTGTTGCTAATGTTACTCTTTTGACTGACTTTGTTATATATACTTGAGATGCCCGAGGACGACTACATGTCGATTATCCTGGGTAGACCTTTCTTGAATATAGCAGGGGCTGTTATTGGTTGCAATAAAAGCAAGGTCACGTTTCAAATCAATGGTAATGAACATACAATGCACTTTCCAAAGAAACAATTCCAAGTGAATGGTATTAGTGTTATTGAAAAATCTCTGACACTCACTATTGGAAGTTTTCATCTACCTTTACCTATTGCCAAAAAGAAATATGAAATCCTTATCGTGGGGGAAACACATATCCAAATTGAGGTAACTTGGTGATTTACAAAAGTTCTTCGGTTTCATGCTAATTGAAAGTGGTTCTTAACAAGACTTGATCAACCTTATTAATGGATCATTTTTTAGAGGTATGAAGTTGATGAATTAAGTGAGAACTACCTTCTGTCCCTACCTTTTGTTTTCTGTTTTTATTAGTTAAATAAAATAAAATGACATGTTTTGTCCGTTTTCTGAAATTCTCATGCAATAAAAAAATGAACGAAAAATAAAAGTTCTTAGAATGCTCTGAATTTTTAATAGGATTTTTTCTAAATATTTAAGAATTTGTGGTGTAAATAACATTAGAGGGAGGTGCACCAGGTGGGCACAACCCACCTGGGCGCGCTAGGATCCCCAGGCGGGCCCTGGTGGGTTGCGGTCCCCACGTGGGCCCCCTCACTTATATCTACATCCCACATCAGCACCTACCTCGAGAAAAAAAATCAACATTCACTACCAAAAAATACACTTCCGTGATGATACGTGTTTTTCATAGTAGGTCGTGTTTTTTGTCATGCGTGTACATCCATGATGATTTTATGAAAGGATCAAGATAGTCATACATGTGATGTCGTAGAAGTGTTCCATGACATTACCAAAATTATCATCACGGAAGTGTCCACTTCCATGACAATAAATCGCGCATCACAGAAGTGCTTTCGTCAAGGGTGACCGACACGTGGCATCCACCATAACGGAACGCAGTTAAGCTATTGGGTCCGGTTTTGGATCTGATAATCCCTTAACAGCCCCCGCCAATGGGGATTTTCCACGTGTAAAATCATCATTGGCTGGAGGAAACACGTGTCGGCTCACCGTTGGGACAGGTTTCACTCATCCAACGGTCGAGATAGGCGTATGATATGTTGATACGTGGATGGGCCTAAAAGTGGCCCATATAGTTTAAATGGGCTGGCCCAACTAAAGGCCCACAAGATTAGCGGACCATAATGGGCCAGCCTAGCTAAAGGCCCACAAGATTTTGCAGACCATAATGGGCTGGCCCAGCTAAAGGCCCACAAGATTTAGAGGACCACAATGGGCCAGACCAGCTAAAGGCCCACAAGATTTTGCAGACCATAATGGGCCAGCCCAGCTAAAGGCCCAACATTCTCTGTTAAGGCCCGTACGGCTAGTGTCAAATCGAGCCGTCAACGGCTTGTCCTAAACTTGTCATTATCGCAGCCCATGGTCACTTCTGGACCGTTAACAGTCCACTAAGTGTTTGTGCCGAATTATGGCCCGATGTATTTCCGGCCTGTTAAAGGTCCCGCTTCATTTGGGCCCATTTACAGGCCATTGAAACTTTCGACCCATAAATGACTGTGAAGGATTTGGGTCATATTTTGCCATGTCTGACATTCGGCCTGTTAGAGGCCCACTATAGATTTGGGCCACTTTCGGCCCGTTGTGATTTTTCGGCCTGTTACCATCGGACGAAATCCATGAGCCATATGTGGCCCGACGTCAATCGGGCCCATTAACGGCCCATATAAAAATGACACTAATCTAGCCCGACCGAACTTCCGGCCTGTTAAAGGCCCATGTATTAGGTCGGCGCAATTAAGACTCGTTCGAATTTTGGTATGTGAGAGATCTGCATCTAAATGGGCCACCATTTCGGACTGCTAGGACCAGTGGGTTATTTATCACAATCAGGGCCCAATCTCACTTTCGGCCTATTAAAGGCCCATGTTTTTTATGGGCTTGAGATATTTACACCTGTAAACGACCTATTGTTACTGAGGGCCCAAATTATGTTTAGGCCTATTAAAGGCCCATTATGGGCACAGGCCTGCCAGAAAAATATGAAAGCTTATGTTGATTTAGGCCCAGATATTTTTAGTGGGCTACATGCAAATTTCGGCCCATAATCATTTTAAGCCCAATTGGAATGGGCCCGACGAATGTTCGAATGTTGGGCTCCTATGAAGCTTTCGGCTGAATACATTACTAAGATAAACCTACACTATACAAAAATAGCATTGTAATTACTGCAGCCTTTGGCAGCATCATAAATGTTGTATCACAACAAAATAAATTCCAGCCATACAACAAAAGGCTTGTTGGCATAAAGTTTACAGTCCTTGCAGTAAAAGCACCATCAGATGTATAGAAGCACAGATCATTTGACCTGAGTGCTAATGTTTCAAGCTGTAGAATCTGATGGAGCAGCATGGTCTTCACCTTTTTCGGCCATTGCTCTTGAACAACGAAGCGAATGTCTTATATTCTGGTTTCAAAACCATTCATATATTGACGACATTTGTCAACCACTATTCTTGTTTCCGAAACGACGTCCATTAGGGACTGGAATTGTGTATGGAGCACAGATATATCACTCTGTCTAGCCGGAAGATTTTGTTTAGTACGCGATTTGGACGAGGTTACCTTGACAACCTATCCAAAATTACGCAAGCAGGTTCTTTTTGCACTGGTAGTGGAGAGATACTGACCCACTACAGCAAGAGGTGACATTGTGCCTGTGGTAGCCTCGTCACCTTCAGGTGGTTGTGGCTGTTCAATCATTTGTTCCATAGCTTCCTGAAAGTTTGAACTTGTAGATTAGTGTACCAGATAGTTACTAATGAGAGAAAGAAAACAAAGTAGGTTACACGTTTATACATAACTTATTTTGGTGAACTGCTGTAATACATTAGCATGTATTGTAGTGCCAACTACATAATAAAATCACTTTCGGAACATATGTCCATGTAGCATGCCTATTGTATTGTCTATTTCCTCACATTCGTTGACATCGAAGGATAAAGAGACATGTTTTATAGTAGGATGAACATAGTATGACATCATTCATATCATGGGCAAACATATATAAAACAAACAGACTATTTTATCATTTTGTGCGCACGTAAAAATAACAACTAGATTACAGATCAAGACCAAAAGAATATCCTTCATCTCTTTTAAACCATGTAAGGTGAAATGATACGTTAAGACAACTGTGTATAAAAGTGAACAAAGTAACTGACATTGGCTGCAAAGCAAGTAGTTAAATGAACACATCACAGTACCAATCAGTTCAAAAGCAAGAGGAGTAAGGACTTACAACAGCGGCTTGAACTGGTGTGCTCATGCACTTCATCTTGCTGGTGTGGCAATCCTTGAAGATTTGCACTGCATTCAGTTCAGGTTCTTTTTGGTCCGCACGGGCTTTCCTCTGTATTTGGAACAAGTAAATATAGATACTATAATATGGCATAGAAAAAAGATGGAATTAGCAACTATTTACAAGAAACCCTAAGTGTGCAATATAGCTACAAGATCCTGTTGTCTATTGGAATTTCACTTTAGAACGGTTGGTCTTGTTCTACAAACAGTTAGCCTAGAAGAAGATACACTTGTAAGGCACATACATAAATACAAGTTCAATATGTGGTCTGATCAAATACATATAGCTTACCTAATACTTTGGATCGGACTAGTGTTTAACGAGGCAGTCTTCATCTGTAATATATTCCAGTGGAGATGTTTGGGCGATTTCATTGTTAGCCTTGCCTTCAAAGTGAGATTTTCTAAGGTGGTAAAGATATTGTCGCAGAGTAGACTGAAAAACATGAGTGCATGCTTGTTTAGTTTCATCATCTTTCGGATCCAACTTGAACCTCATCTGATAAAAAAATAATGTGAGTCTTATTAGGAGGAAGCTAGAAAGTATGGGACAGAGCAAGACAGTATTACTAATTCCGATGAATAACATTACTTACGAATAAATGGTCAAGGAAGGTGTTAAACTGGGTATTGTCTTTCTCATTCCTATACTGGATCCACGTTGGGAGGATACATGCATCTTATATTTACTAATTGGAGGCACCATACGAGTCTTCATATTAATCCACATCATTCAAATTAATTACACCATTGATCTCTATAATTGATTAAAAAGACTAACATACACGTGACAAGGACTTAACCTGACTACTAACCTATACGTATGTTCAGTTGATTCAAAAACACCTAAACGTGTTCAAAGAAAAAAAACATCATGTATAACTCCTCGTAAAAAAAACCTTCAGGTGTTCAAGGAAAAAGAAAAACCCACGTATTGCTCCAATCTCCTACAACAACTCTTTTTATTCAAGAAGCCGTGAGTCCTCTCTTTCAACTCTAGCCCCAAATTTAGTTTTCATCTGTCTCCTCTAGACACACCTACTCAATATCTCACCGTCCTATTCTTCCATGGCCCCAACAGGAGATTCGATCTGGGAAAAATTGGTTGATGTATCTCCTTTTCTTCCATGGCTCCAAGAGAAGATTCAATGCGGAAAAAATTGAGCCCCACCTCCCTCCTAGACGGCCAGGGTATCCCCTCCTATTCTTCAATGGCCCCAAGGGGGGATTTTGTCTTGTCATTCTCTCCTTAGTCGCACACTGCTGGAGCACTTTGAAATTATGTATTCTTTAGGCCTATGAGATTGTTCCAAATTTACATTAGGACGTTCACGCGTCAGCCGTCGAGATACTCATCATGGGCAGCTACTATGCTGTTGGTCGGCCGGTCACAGTACCAACATGATGCAATGGAGACGTTTGTGCAGAATATTCATGCTCTGTATGAATTAATCAGAAATACATCAATTGTTACTAGTGAGCGGCGGTGGCACAAGTGGAGTTTTGTGTCATAGGCTTCAACACTAATCACAGAAAAGGATCATCTCTACAGGAAGAGAACGACCGGAAGAAATAGAATTTCCGAGTGGCCTTACATGGACCGATGAGGTGGAAGGACGGATAGAGATATGAGAAGAGACAAGAAAAAAGCTTCATGTGTATCGATGTTGACCCTAAGCATCTTCTTCGTGGATACGTCGCTTCCTCATCTACCCATCAATTTATCCCGTGTCCTTTACATGCATGATCTCAGTACGCATATATGAACTAGAATTCATGCATATTGCCCTTTCACACCATATGGACACATAACTCGAGTTGTGTATGTGCATATATATATGTCGGATTGTACATATTCTAATCTGATGAGTATGATGTTGATCCATAGACAATAATTCAAATGATTCACACCCTTCAACTTGAAGAGATAAAAATTACCATTCTTTGATTCCTTCATGTATAATAACCACGCATGATTCTATGCTTTCTTCACATGTCAAAAGTCTTCAATTTTTTCCTATTGATGTAATTTCAAAATCACTAGCCCGTGCCGAATCACGGGTTGTCAACTAGTGACACCTAACGGCAATGGCTGCCTCTGATTCTAACTTGGCTAACTCTGTAGCATCACGTGGCCTTTTTAAACCTGCCTCAAAATGGGTCTCCATTCTTCCTCGTTTAGATTTTGTTAATCTTTCAAGCATTATCCCTGATGTCTGTTCCCGCTTGCGTCGTGGTGCTAGTTCAACAATGAATATGGAAAGTCTTAGTGTACATCAAACTGTGAGAGTACATATAAAGGAGCATGCAACTGCAACTTGACTCGGTCAGGTACCGTCTTGGTGTTGATGCTCATGAGGTTCATCTGATCTTGCCAAGTCATGTTGTGTCAGCAGTGCTTCAAAAGTAGTGTTAGGTGTGAAGGGAGCTTGGGAACTGGCCAGCTATGGAGAAAACAAATGAGTAACTCGTTGAGATGTTGGTATAGTTGAAGCGGATGCTGCAGCTGGTGGAGCAGGTGATACTGTGTTTGTAGATTTAGCCGGTGGACTTGGACCTTCTACTCCACTATAAGTACTAGCAGAATCTCAACAGCAGATCCTTTTCCGTTTCACCCAACAAGTAACACCACTCCCTACTATATTATTTTCCTTGCACTTTTTTGAATTTGACATGTCAAGCCGTACCCACAACACAAAAGAATAAAATCACTCTTCAGAACTCACTGATGCATGATATAGACAAACAATACTTTTTGATGTAAGACAACCGTATGAGGATGGAATATGTAAGAAAAACAGGATGGCATGACATATTCACAGCTACGATGTGTAAACTAAGCAGAAGGATTTTCAAGAAAATAGAAGTAATGCAAGCTAGACACCATATGCAAAATGCAACCAATATTACTCTGCCAAATTAAATGTGTCTTGTCATAAGTGGAAATTCGAAAAATTAGAAGCAGTACAACATAGAAATCAATGCAAGATGTAACCACTATCAAACTGCCATGTTAAAAGCATTCAATCATGAGTGGCTGATGCGGGATACACAACATCAGTACTTTGATGTAAGAACATGGTATGATAGATACATGCAGTGTATTCTAGAGAAAGCCATGTCATATGCACATGTATAACGTATAAACTCAGCAGGTGCAATTTAATCAAAATAGAAGAAATACAAGCTAGACAACATATGCAACATGAAACCAATTATCAGACTGTCAACTTAGAGCAAGCACCTGCACTGGTGGAGTACGGGAGATGAACTCATCATGTAGACTTGGGACTTCAACTTCATTAGTACTAGCAGTGGCAAATCCAGAAAGTCTCTATTTCCGTCGTTGCGGAGGACCACCAACATCCCCTAACTTACTGTTTTCCTTCCTATTTTCTGATATTGCCTAATGATGTGAAGACCACAAGAAGATCAATAAAATTAGCTCTGAATAACTGGTTGATGCATGATAAAGACGAACACTACTTTGATGTAAGGCAAGTAGGATAGGAGGATGGAATATATACAAAAAAAGCAGCGTTGCATATTCACACGTACGATAGGAGGATGAAATATGTATGAAAAAACAGTAAGCGGAAGGCATTTCAACAAAATTAGAAGGAATGAAAGGTAGGCCCCATATGAACATGCAACCAATATCAATCTATTAGGTAAAAAGTGTCTCGTCGTAAGTACCATTTCAAGAAATTAGAAGCAGTACAAGCTAGAAGACAATGCAAGTGCAACCTACATCACAGTCCCAAGTTAAATGTGTCTTATGGGTAAGTGATCGTTGCAAGGATAAGTTGTAAGCTACATAGATGCAATTCAACATAATCAGAAGCAATACAAACTAGACATCATACGGAAAACACAACCACATATAACACTTCCAAGTTAGAGCAAGCACCTGTGATGGTGGAGTAGGGGAGATGTTCTCATCATGTACACGTATGTTCTCGAAATATGAACATGTGTCATATTCACACGCATTATGTGTAAAGTAAGCAGATGCAATTCGACAAAGTTAGAAGCAATACATGCTAGACATCATACGCAACATGCAACCACATATAATAGTGCCAAGTTAGAGCAACCACCTATGATGGTGGAGTAGGGGAGATGTGCTCATCATCTACACAACTACGTTGAATGTCCAGCCTTGTGTTGTCTTGCGAATCTTGTTGGGAGGATGGCGGAGTAGAATCTGTAGAGACCCCCTGTTTGTGTTGCTTCGAAGGACCACCATCATCCACTGCCGGACTAATTTCCTTCAGCTGTAATGATTTTGCATTGTGAAGTCAAAGCGATAAGAAAAAGGAATAAAATTCTCTCTTCAGAACTCATTCATGCATGATACTGACGAACACTACTCGGATGAAAGGCAAACACATGATGCAAGGATGGAATAAGTATGAAAAATAGGATGTCGTGACATATTCACACCTATGATGTGGTAACTAAGTAGAAGGCATTTCAACAAATTAGAAGCACTGCAAGCTAGACACCATATGAAAGATGCAACCAATATCACTCTGCCAAGTTCAAACTGTATGGCATTTCAATAAATTAGAAGCAATACATGCTAGAAATCATATGCAAGACACAACCAATATCACAGTGGTGACTTAAAGGTGCCTTATCATAAGTTAATGATGCGGGATATGCAAGAACTGTACTCTGATGTAAGAACATCGTGTGATAAGATATAGTATGTTCTAGAAATAGGAACACATGTCATTTTCACAGGCATTATGTGTAAAATAAGCTGATGCAATTCAACAAAGTTAGAAGAAATACAAGCTAGACATCATACGCAACATGCAACCACATATAATAGTGCCAAGTTAGAGCAAGCACCTGTGATGGTGGAGTAGGGGAGATGTGCTCATCATCTACACATCTACGGTTACTGTCTAGCCTTGCGTTATCTTGCGAATCTTGTTGGGAGGATGGCGGAGTAGAATCTATAGAGAACCTCCATTTCAGTTGCTCGGAAGGACCACCATCATCCAATGACTTGCCAATTTCCTTCAGATTTATTGATTTTTCATTGTGAGGTCAAACCGACAAGAAAAACGAATATAATTCGCTCCTCAAAACTCATTCTTGCATGATACTAATGAACACTACTCTGATGAAAGGCAAAGTCATGATACGAGGATGGAATATGTAAGAAAAACAGGACGGCTTGACATATTCACACCTGTGATGTGGTAACTAAGCAAAAGGCACTTCGACAAATTGGAAGCACTGCAAACTAGACACCATATGGAAGGTGCAATCAATATCACTCTGCCACGTTAAAACCGTCTCGTCATAGGTGGCGTTTATCAAACTAGAAGCAATAGATGCTAGAAATCATATTCAAAACGCAAACCAATATCACATTGACAAATTAAAGGTGTCCCATCATAAGTGACTAATGCAGGATACACAAGAAGAGTAGTTTCATGTAAGAACATGGTGTGATAGACAGATATGGTATGTACCAAAAACAGGAAAGCGTGTCATATTCACATGTATCATGTGTAAGCTAAGCAGATGCAGTTTACACTAATTAGGAGCAATACAAGCTAGACACCATATGCAACATGCAACCAGATATCACATTGCCAAGTTAGAGCAAGCACCTTGGATGGTGGAGTAGGGGAGCGGAGACCTGGACCTTGTAACGCACTATCAGTACAAGGAGAATCGGTACAGATGCTCCATTTACGTTGCTGCAAAGGACCACCATCATCACCTTACTTACTATTTTCCTTCCTCTTTCTTGATTTTGCCTTGTCAAGTAAAACCCACAAGAAAAAGGAATAAAATTTGCTCTTCAGAACTCGTTGATGCATGATATTGACGAACACTACTTTTATGTAAGGTAGCGGCATGATAGGAGGATGGAATATGTATGAAAAACAGAACAACGTGATATATTGACATGTATGATGTATAAAGTGTAAACTAAGCACAAGGTGTTTGAACTTGTTAGAATCAATGCAAGCTAGAAACCATATGGAAGATGAAACCAATATCACTCCGCCAAATTAAAAGGGTTCCCTAACAAATGTATTTGACCAAATTAGAAGCAATACATGGCAACATGCTAGAAATAATATGCAATATGCAACGAATAAAGGTGACTCATCGTAAGTAATTGACGCAGGATACAGAAGAGAGGTAGTTTCATGTAAGAACATGGTTAACACATAGATGTAGTGTGTACCAAAAATAGGAAGGATTGTCATATTCACAGGTATAATGTGTAAACTAAGCAGATGCAATTTACCATAATTAGAAGCATTAGAAGCTAGACACCGTATGCAACATGCAACCACATATCACATTGCGAAGTTAGAGCAAGCACTTGTGATGGTGGTGTACGGGAAGTGCGGTCTTCAAGTACAAAGCTATGTTCAATATCTTCATTTAGGCTTGCTGTTTCTTGAGAATCATGTGGAGACGATGAAACTGCATTCTTTATAAGAGTAGCGCGTCTCATATTAACCCACGGGCGTGACTGTCTCATCATAAGCGATAGATGCAGGGTACACAAGAAGAGTAGTTTGATGTAAGAACATGGTGTGATAGGTAGATGTAGTATGTACCAAAAATAGGAAGGCGTGTCATATTCACATGTATAATGTGTAAGCTAAGGCGGTGCAATTTAAAAAATTAGGAGCAATACAAGCTAGGCACCATATGCAACATGCAACAAGATATCACACTGCCATGTTAGAGCAAGCACCTTGGGTTGTGGAGTAGGGGAGATGAGATTCGGAACTAGCACTGCAGTATGAGTAGAAGGAGAATCTGCAGAGATCATCTGTTTCGTTTTCTCCAGAGGACCACCATCATTCCGTGCCTTCGTCCTTTCAGATTTTGCCTTGTCAAGTAAACACACAAGAAAAAGGAATGAAATTCGCACTTCCAAATTCTTTGATGCATGATACTAACGAACACAACTTTTATGTATGGCAACCACATTGTAGGAGGATGGAATATATATGAAAAACACTAAGCATAAGACATTTCAACAAATTGGAAGCAATGCAATCAAGACACCATATGAAAGATCCAACCAAAATCACTCTACCAAGTTAGATGTGTCTCATTATAAGTGGCACTTCAACAAATTAGAGGCAATACATGTTTGAAATTATATGCAAGATGCAACCAATATTACACTGTCAACTTGAAGGTGTATCGTCAGAAGTGATTGATGAGGGATACACAAGAAAAGTAGTTTCATGTAAGAACATGGTTATTAGAAAGACATAGTATGTACCAAAAATAGGAAGGCATGTCATATTCACAGGTATGTGTTAACTAAGCAGATGCAATTTACCCTAATTAGAATCATTACAAGGTAGACACCATATGCAACATGCAACCACATATCACACTACCAAGTAAGAGCAAGCACCTTCGATGGTGGTGTGGGGAATTGCGGTCATCAACTAGAGAGCTATGTTGACTATCTTCGTTTAGCCTTGTTGTTTCTTGAGAATCATGTGGGGGGGATGACACTTCACTCTTTAAACGAGTAGGGTGTCTCACAGTAACCCACTAGGGTGACTGTCTCATCATAAGTGATTGACGAGGGATACAAAAGAGCATTAGTTTGATATACGAATATGGTTAATAGATATATGTGGTATGTACCAAAAACAGGAAGGCATGTCATTATCAAAGGTATAGTTTGTAAAGTAAGCGGATGCAATTTAACCAAATTGGAAGATATACAAGCTAGACATCGTATGCAACATGCAACCACGTTTGACAGTGCGAAGTTAAAGCAAGCACCTGGGATGGCTGTGTGTGGCAATTGAGATCATCAACTGCAGAGCTATGTTTACTGTCTCCAACTGCTAACACTACATCATTTAGAGAGCTGAAATGCTTAGTGCTTATCTTCAAATTACACTTGAGCGACTTTTGTCTTTTCTTTTCTGCATTCATCAACACAGCGTCAGAGACTGAAATACCCATGCATAAAAAACAATAGTGTGAATACGGGTGAAGTGTGTACACAATTAGTACAGTTTAAAGGTAGCAGATAGCAGGTGGATGAGAAATAAATGACGGGAGACATATGATAGATCTACAACATGCATGGCACACTAAATTACTACATGATCCTATGAAAATAACAGTCCACTGAAAGAAATAGGTTAGTCCATTTCTTTTGCACCGTCCGATGTACAAAGAATAGGCAGATCACATTCATCTACCTCCAGCCAGTCAATT
Organism: Triticum dicoccoides; assembly: GCF_002162155.2. Lineage (NCBI taxonomy): Eukaryota > Viridiplantae > Streptophyta > Magnoliopsida > Poales > Poaceae > Triticum > Triticum dicoccoides. Next base: position 71,031,580 of record NC_041383.1, read on the forward strand.
TTGATGATCTTCCTCGAAACGCCAGCAACCACTGGCCTAGTCCCCTGCCTGCACCCTCCCCTCGACCTCACCGCACCGCCGTGCTTGGCACCACTCCCCGGGCATCCATTCAAGCCCCGCCGACCTCCAGATTAGGCACAAGCAGCTCCTGCACCCCACACCCCTGATGCGCCGCTTCCCCAACGAACAGGCGGACTAGGTGCTCCCGTGCACCTAACCAGCTGCTGCTTCTTTTAATTGAAGTTCGACTAACCCTGAATTGAAATCCAGGCGGGCTACTGACCTCTAGCAAATGTGAAATAGTAAAGGGAGGAAACCTTGTGCATTTAGTATCACGAAGAAGATGCAGTAAGAAGCGCTCAACTAGTTTCTTTCGTGGGATGAATAAGGTGTGAGCAGAGATGTACCCTTTTCATGAATAGGGGAAGAGGAGTACCTCTTTCTGATGGCAGTGATGTGTCCTCCTTCTGTTTTTCCAACGATCTTCTTGTGGTTCGCTGGAAATGAGAAGTTGTGGAGGATGGTGGAGCCTTGGACGAACCCATGGCCAAGTTGTTGAGTGTGGTGCGGTGGCCGTCTATCGGCGGCGGGGAACCAGATCCAAGGGGGCAAACAAAGGTGTAGCGGGAACAGCTCCGGTGCGGTGGACGGTTCGACAGTGGAGCGGCAGCAGTGAGGCGCAGGACGTCGTGGTCGGAGTGGTTCTGGTATGACGAACGTTGGCGTCGGCGTCGTGCATGAAGCTCTACCTTGGCTTCATCTACTAAGTCCTTGAGGGTGTTGCGGTTGCGGTTGTGTTGGACGACGACATCAGGGTACCGACTTCGGCGTGATGGAGGAGGGTGGAGGTGGATTGGGCGCTATGGGGTGCTGGACAGAGGAGGCTGGGGTTTCGCGGCTGGTGGAGAGGGCGTTTTGGTGCCCATGGAGTATGAATGGGGAAACGGAGGGATGCGGGGAACTAAGGGGGAACAATGTTTCGGTTTGGGACGCGCTTGTTTGAAATTTGGGGAAAGTTACAAACTTTTCGCCCATCTAAAATTTCGGATATATTGCGGGTTGGGGGTAGGACAGCAATCTCAGGTGTCCCAAATGTGGGCGTGATAGATTTCGGCCGAGCGCATGACTGTTTAGGCGCCCATGGCGTATGAATGCTTCTCAGAGACGGTTGAGACTGGCGTCTTGGTGAGTTACAAACTTACCCCGGTTTAGACCTTTGCACATCAGGCCGATAGGCTACACGGGCCAGAGTCAGGACAGTAATTTCATACCACCAAACATTAGTCTCGCGCGGTTTCGGGTGACCAGAGGCATATTTTGCGATTCGTTCAATATTTGGGTTCAGAAGCATTAACCTTTTTGGTTCTCTTGAATTGAACTTTCAGGATTTGTCAAACTTCACAAATCTTTACTCTTGAAAATACTAAAGCTACAATTATTTTGGAATGGAGGGGGTACATTTGAATATACATTGTACACGAGTATATATTAAAAAAATATGCAACTCACCTTAGTTCATGCATGGTTCCAAATATAATCTCCTTGGTTGGAAAAAAAGTTAGACATGCGTATGAATATATATAGCATGTTTAAACACACAACAAAGATTGATGCCCCCTTTTACATCTGATTTACAAATGCCATTTTCTGGGGTTCAAATAGATGAATGCACTTCATATGAATTCAAATCTTCGAAACCCCCTTTATGTTGAATTCGACATGTATTCTATTTCGTAGCTAGCAATCTGGAATGTATCCATGCAAGTGACAAATGTATATAGTGCTTCACACTAACAACATGGTGTGCACTAATTAATGTTTATATATGAATTGCAAAAGCATCCATTGCATGTATTTCAAACTTCTCTCACTTTGTGGATCGATAATATGAAATAAACACATGCACATGCTAGAATTCAATAGAGTATGGGTGTCCCATAGACCGATTTTCGTCCCTACACAATTTGCAAAATTCATATCTCATCCAAAAATAATAATGCCATTGATATTTTAATTTAATGCGTAGAACTGCCTTTTACACGTAGATGCACTATGCCTCGGCCCGTTCTCACAAACGCGCTATATATCTCTCTATCTAACTCATAAGTGCACACACTTTATATTCATTGGCATTTCTCTTTCACACATGCTCACAATCTCTCTCTGGGTGCCGGGGTGTCTCACGCACATGCTCTCTCTCTATTTCTCTCTCTCTCTCTTTGACTACTATGTACAACTCTTTTCACTAAACTCAGTTGGAAAACACTATTTCTCTCAAATGCATATATACACACGCATGGTCTCTACTAGCCCGCTATACGCACATATATGTGCCTACGTGTCTCCCGCACACACATTATCTGTAGGCCTCTCTTGCACACATTGCCCCACCAGACACACCTCTCTCTTAGTAGTTGGCAGATATGATTCCATCATATCATTCGGTACGATATCCCTGACTGTTAGGCTGGATGGTAATACGAGGAAAAGTTTTACCCTAGTTCGGACCATTATAGTTGAGGAAAAAGCCTACTCTTGGTACTGTATATTAGTGATAGGGGTGTGTACAATGTACACGTGAATACCAGGCATTGTGTGTGTGTACTATCGACGAACTAGCCCCCAAGCTTCTATAACATACTGGAGGCCTCGAGTTACAAATCATATATAGTTGGCTTATCACCGGCGGGGATAGAGTCCTCAGCGACTCTGGTAGCTTCATGTTGTACGCCGAGTCCTCCACATGGGTCTTCGTATAACGCGTCTCGGTCCAACCTATGTGGCGCAGGATGGAACCAACCCATGAGTCCTCATGTTGACCCACCACAACTAGAAATGATGTGCCCACCACACCACACACGCAATCGGCCACTAAGAAAATAAGCATATACAATAGTACAATGTTATACATGAAAGTTAATTGCATGGTGCATCCAAAAATATTTGTTCTACATTGTGAATGTTTATATATTCTCCTAAAATATTAGTCATGGGAAACAGAAACGAAGGGCATATCTCTCCTTGTCTCCACCGGACACCCCCTCATTCTACACCACTTTCACGTATGCACACAAACTATCTCTCGCCCTCTAAAAGTATGCATACCCATGACACATTCACACGTGACAGTCACTGTATTTCAAGCTAAAGCACTACACGGTCACTGGAATTCAGAATATGCTCATTACGGTCTCCGTATACATTCTCGTGGTTATCATATGGTATCTAGCTCATGATCCGTCTACCATTTCCTTGATGACACTGACCGACTTTGAATTTGAGGCGTGCTCCGTATTTTGATGACGACAGTTACAGTCATTGTATTTGAAGTGAAAACACGATATGGTCACTGGACTTCAGAATAAGATCATCACGGTCACCACATATATTTTTGTCGTGCTCACCAACATGTGGTTGGATGGTCCGGAGGACAGTGGTTTCCCGAGCCCACCAGGGTTAAAGTCCCGGTGCTCGCATTTATCCTGGGTTAATTTCAGTATTTTCCGGCGACGCGTGTTCAATGGGAGGAGACGCTCCACTCGACTACGAGGAACCTATGGTGAATTCGTAAAATCTCAAGATCATATGCTGGCTCACTCTCTCGAAGGTGCTCATAGGGGTTGGGTCTGCGTGTGTGCGCTTATAGCAGTGAGTGCTTGCGCGTAGATATGAGCCCTTGCATCTGTACCGTGTTAAAAAAATACAAGTCATGATTATACGGTCACTGGCTCACCCGCACAACTCCGTATTTTGTTGGTCACACAATCAATTGACCAGTAAAACGTTCCACGTGGCGCAACTAGTGTTGCACCATCGGGGCACGTAACCATGGGGCCCACCTGTCAGCCCGTATATGAAAGAAATAAATGGTAGTTTGAGTTTGTAATGTGTTAGTAAAATACATTTTAGGGTGATCATACGGTCACTGGCTCACCATACAACTCCGTAATTTGTTGATGACACAATCAATTGACCAGTCAAACGGTCCACATTCAGCAGCGCACATTACCATAGGGACCACCCGTCAATGCGTATATGAAGGACAAAAATGGTAGTAAATTAGTGGTCGGTGGGTATTCGAAGTCGTGAGACCTATGGTTGGCAGTGGTATGGGGATCGTCAGAGAAAAAGCTCAGCGTGGGGGGCCTAGAGGGATGGCCGGTGCGGTGGCGGACCAATGGTGGGGAGTGGTTTCGGGGCGAGCGGGGCGGCGTGGCGACGCGGGCCGACCCCGGGCGGCGGGAGGCGGCGGTTCGGCCGGTGCTGGCTACGGCTCAGGGGGGTGGAGTTTGATGATAAACTGTAGGCCCTTGATTTCGTATCCAACGGCTGGAAAATCTAAATGACCAGAGATGAAAAAGTTAGTCGACTGACGTGTAGACTCACCCCGCACGTAGACATGCACGCACGCAAGACACGCACGCATGCAGGCGTGCAACACTGACACGTACACATAACGAACACATGCACGCATGCAGGCATGCAACACTGACATGTACACATGCAATCGCGAACACATGCACGTACGCACACATGCATGCAACACTGACACGTACCCTTGCACGCACGCAACACTCACACGCCTGCATGCACACAAGACACGACGCAAGACACACGCTCAACCTATATGTGCATGCACCCTTTGTTAAGACATGGATTGTTACGGGTATTAATCGATCTTATCTGTGATAAGTAGAACATTGATGTTTGCAGCGGTCTTTATGAATCACAATGTATCGAACAGGCTATCAACATAGTAGGCTTATCTACATGAAAAAGATGACGCCACACTCAATAAAAAATCACCGGTTTATGAAATGCCCGCTTCTGACAGACCTGGCACACCAAAGGTTCCTCTGCTGTGCGCTGCCTGTGTTGGGTCACTGACATGCAGGCCACGTACCCAAAGAGCCCACACATCAGTGGAAGAACGGCGTGGTGTCGTATGTCAGAGTCGAGGGCTCCACTCGCTGCACGCCCGGCTGAACATGCCTCTTGCTCCATTCACACGCCTCCATGAAACCCACACGTGTGGAAGCCGAGAAACCCACTCTAGACACACGTCCGTTCATGACCGGGCCGACATTAAACGCAACACCGTTCGAGCTCCTCCCGTTCACCGTCTATTTAATATCCTATTTAAATGAGGCTAAACGCCGGCCAAGAATCGCACACCTCCGGCTCTCCCCTATATCCTCCTTCACCATTTTATCCACTCTTACAATGGCTTACAAAGAGTAGTTATCCTGTATCCAAGCCGGCTGGGTGGCCCGCCCAGCCCGCCGGATACGAGCTATGCATCACTAATCCACCTCCCTCCCCTCGCCCGATGGAGCCATTTGCCGCCCCAAGCTGGCGCGCGGTTCAGCAACTCGCCGCTCTAGGCTAGCTCGATGAAGAGTGGTGATGGGCGTTATTGTTGCCGTCCACGCCGCTTCCTCGTACCACGTCTCACGTTTCTGTCACCGAGACTCCCATGCCAGCGGTCGCACCATGCAAGCAGCAACAGAAGCCGGGTGCACGGATAACGATGAGTCGGTGGCCAGCGCCTCCGCGTCCGCCGCCATCATCGAGGAGAAGTATAACACGGGAGTCCGCCACCGCTTGGGCCCCATGAAGGCCACCGTGAAGGCGATGCCGGCGTACACATCATGTGTCTTGCCGGATCTTTTTGTTGCGAGGATCTTCTTCAACCCCGCATGGGCTCCATGGAAGCGGGGAAGCCCCCTTCCACCATCATCTTCGGCATCATCCAATGATATTAGTTGGGCAGTGGGGAAGCGAGCCGTCCTTTGCTCTAAAGCATATACCTCTAGGGCTCCCGGTAGTCCGGTGATCGTGCTGTCGGACATGAGGAACACAAATCAATCAGCGGGCGACCATTTAGGCCAGGTATTATATACATGTGCTGTCCAAAATTAGCACGGCGTAGTTCATTTGAATGTAATGAAAGTCGTCATGTTTGTACAAATATCTGGTATTTTATATGATTTCCGTCGTTGTTTATATGAAATATCACCGTGTTTGCATGAATTTCGTCTGGTTGGTTGAGTTGCTCTCATAATGTGTGCGGCTACGGTTGGATGGCGTAATTTGCGGGTGGCTGGTCAGTCTGCGGGCGGCTCGGGCGGCGTGGTGGGACAAAAAAACACAGCTCGTGCAAGCTCGTCTCCAACGTGTGCGCTGGAGGATGCATGAGCACCCGAGCCATTCCTCGTTCATTAGTGGCAAAGGCACCGGTGGACAAAAGGGTCGCCACTATTTTGGCTACCCCGGGCAAGATCCAAACAGCCCCTCCCAACAGATTCAAATCCCTTGTTCGCCGTGGAATTTTTGCCATGTGTTGTTTTCATGGACTAGCAAGATGCCCGTGCATTGCACGGAACATCAAGATGCATTTTTTTACAAAACACCTGTTGTGGTTGACCCATTGATACGTCTCCATCATATCTACTTTTCCAAACACCTTTGCCGTTGTTTTAGACACTAACTTGCATGATTTGAATGGAACTAACCTGGACTGACGATGTTTTCAGCAGAACTACCATCTTGTTATTTTTGTGCAGAAATGAAATTTCTAGGAATGACCTGGAAATCCACGGAGCAACTCTTTGGAATTAATAAAAAATACTGGCAAAAGAATATAGTGTTTTACGATATGGAGCCACCGCTAAGCCCTAAACTCTCTCGGGAGGGCTGATCTAGAGTCCGTTCGGGGCTCCAGAGAGGGGAATCCGTCGCCGTCGTCATCATCAACCATCCTCCATCACCAATTCCATGATGCCCACCGCCCTGCGTGAGTAATTCCATCGTAGTCTTGCTGGACAGTGATGGGTTGGATGAGATTTACCATGTAATCAAGTTAGTTTTGTTAGGGTTTGATCGCTAGTGTCCACTATGTTCTGAGATTGATGTTACTATGACTTTGCTATGCTTAATGCTTGTCACTAGGGCCCGAGTGCCATGATTTCCGATCTGAACCTTTTATGTTTTCATGAATATATGTGAGTTTTTGATCCTATCTTGTAAGTCTATAGTCATCTATTATGTGTTATGATCCGTTAACCCCGAAGTGACAATAGTCGGGATACTTACCGGTGATGACCGTAGTTTGAGGAGTTCATGTATTCACTAAGTGTTAATGCTTTGGTCCGGTACTCTATTAAAAGGAGGCCTTAATATCCCTTAGTTTCCAATAGGACCCCGCGGCCACGGGTTGGTAGGACAAAAGATGCCATCCAAGTTCTTTTCCATAAGCACGTATGACTATATTCAGAATACATGCCTACATTACATTGAAGAACTGGAGCTAGTCCTGTGTTACCCTATGTTATAACTATTACATGATGAATCGCATCCGACATAATTATCCATCACCGATCCAATGCCTAAGAGCTTTTCACATATTGTTCTTTGCTTAGTTACTTTACCGTTGCCACTGTTACAATGACAACAAAAACTACTACTGTTACTTTTGCTACTGTTGTCGTTACTTCCATACTACTTTGCTACTAAGTACATTGCTGCAGATACTAAGTTATCCAGGTGTGGTTGAATTGACTACTCAACTGTAATACTTGAGAATATTCTTGGGTTCCCCTTGTGTTGAATCAATAAATTTGGGTTGAATACTCTACCCTCGGAAACTGTTGCGATCCCCTATACTTGTGGGTTATCAAGACTATTTTCTGGTGACATTGCTGGGGAGCATAGCTCTATTCTTTGAGTCACTCGGGATTTATATCTGCTGATCACTATGAAGAACTTGAAAGACGAAAGAACTAAGATTTATCCCTCAACTATGAGGGGAGGTAAGGAACTGACATCTAGCTCTTCACTTGATTCTAATTCTGTTATGAGTAAGCTTGCGACACCTAAACCTGCTTCTGCTATTAATTCTGATATGTCGCATGTCATTGATGATCTCGCTTCTCTTAAGCATGATACTTATGATGAAACTACTTCTATGCCTGATACTACTGTGACATTAGGTGAATTTCTTGATGAACAACTTGCTAGGGCTAGATATAATGAAATTATTGAAACTGATAATATTGATGAAAGTGATGATGAAGGTTCTCCCCCTAAATATGAATTGCCTGTTGCTCCTGAGGGTTCTGTTATGGATGAAGAAACTGCTAGAGATTTTCTTGCTTGCAATGATATATCCGATACTTAAGAAATTATTAGCTAAGTTGAAACAAAAATCTCTGAATGCTAGAATGAAACATGACCCTGCTTTTGCTACTTCACCTAACTGTGTTACTAATAAGGATTATGATTTGTCTGTCAATCCTGAGATAATTACTTTGGTTGAATCTGATCCTTTTTATGGCAATGAATCTAAAACTGTTGTGGCACATCTTACTAAATTGAATGATATAGCCACCCTGTTCACTAATGATGAGAAAACTCGCTACTACTATATCCTTAAAATATTCCCGTTCTTAGTAAAGGGTGATGCTAAAACTTGGTTTAATTCTCTTGATCCTGGTTGTGTGCGTAGTCCCCAGGATATGATTTATTACTTCTCTGCTAAATATTTCCCCGCTCATAAGAAACAAGCTGGTTTAAGGGAAATATATAATTTTGTGCAAATTGAAGATGAGAGTCTCCCACAAGCTTGGGGGAGGCTTCTCCGATTACTTAATGCTTTACCGGATCATCCTCTTAAGAAAAATGAAATACTTTATATCTTTTATAATGGACTAACCGATGCTTCCAAAGACCATCTGGATAGTTGTGTGGGTTGTGTTTTTAGGGAAAGAACAATTGATCAAGCTGAATTGCTATTGAATAATATGTTGACTAATGAAAACAATTGAACACTTCCTGAACGAAGTCCTAAGCCAACTCCAAAAAAAGAGGTGTTCCATTTCTTAGTCCTGAATATATGCAAGAGGGAAAGAAATCTATGAAAGAGAAAGGTATTAAAGCTGAAGATGTTAAGAATTTACCTCTTGTTGAAAAAATACATGGCCTTAATATACCTCCTATTGAAGAAATGCATGGTCTTGATAACCCGACACAGGTAGTAAAGGTAAATTCTCTTTACAGTTATGAGAAAGTTGAAATCCCGTCTACTAAGTTTGCTAGCCAATGCTCGGATGAATTTGATGACTTTATGGCTAAACAAGAAAATTTCAATGCTTATGTTGGTAGACAATTGAAGGGTAATGCTTATATGATTGGACACTTGAGTGATTATATGTCTAGAGTTAAAGATGAACTTGAACTCACTAGTAAACATGCTTCTATGGTTACCACTCAAGTAGAACAAGTGCTTCAGGCTCAAAATGATTTGCTCAATGAATTAAATAATAATAAACATGACTTTTCTGTTAGAGTAGAATGGGTAAAATGACTCCGGAACCTTTGCATCCCGAGGGCTATCCTAAGAGAATTGTGCAAGATTCTCAGAGAAATAATGTATATGCACCTAGCCCTCCTAAAAAGAAGAAAAAGAAAAATGATAGAACTTTGCATGCTTCTAATGAACCTATTGTAGACACACATGAGAATCCTAATGATATTTCTATCTTTGATGTTGAAACACAATCTGGTGATGAGCATGAACCTAGTGACAGTGTTAATGATAATGTTCATGTCGATGCTCAACCTAGCAATAACAATGATGTAGAAATTGAACCTGCTGTTGATCTTGAAAAACCCACAATCAAAGAACCAATGTTATGATAAGAGAGACTTCGTTGCTAGGAAGCATGGTAGTGAAACAGAACCATGGGTTCAGAAACCCATGCCTTTTCCTCCTAAACCATCCAAGAAAAAGGATGCTGAGAATTTTGAGCGCTTTGCTGAGATGATTAGACCTATCTTTTTGCATATGCGTTTAACTGATATGCTTAAAGTAAATCCTTATTCTAAGTACATGAAAGATATTATTACAAATAAAAGAAAGATACCGGAAGCTGAAATTTCCACCATACTTGCTAATTATACTTTTAAGGGTGGAATACCTAAGAAACTTGGGATCTAGGAGTACCAACTATACCATGCTCCATTAAAGGAAACTATGTTAAAACTGCTTTATGTGATCTTCGAGCCGGTGTTAGTGTTATGCCTCTCTCTTTATATCGTAGACTTGAATTGAATAAGTTGAGACCTACTGAAATATCCTTGCAAATGGCCGATAAACCAACCACTATATCTGTTAGTATTTGTCAGGACGTGCCTGTTGTTGTTGCAAATGTTACTATCTTAACGGACATTGTTATCCTTGATATTCCTGAGGATGATAGTATGTCGATTATCCTTGGTAGACCCTTTCTGAATACTGCAGGGACTGTTATTCATTGCAACAAAGGCAATGTCACTTTTCATGTTAATGGTAATGAGCATACAGTACACTTTCCGAGGAAACAACCTCAAGTTCACAGTATCAATTCTATTGTAAAAATTCCATCAATTATTATTGGAGGTTTTGAATTTCCTCTTCCTACTGTCAAGAAGAAGTATGAAATTCTTATTATTGGGGATGTACATATCCCCGTTGAGGCAACCTAGTGTAATTTTGAAATTTCTCTGGTTCATGCGATTCAGAATGAGCTTGTTAACAAGACTTGATCAACCTTGCTAGTGGATTCCTTTTGATGAGCATGAGATGGATGAAGTTAGAAAGCACAACTCTCTGTACCCTCCTTTTACTTCCTGGTATTTAGATTAAATAAAGTAAAAATAGTATTTTTTGTCTGCTTTCTGAAATATCCATGCAATAAAAAATACCCTGAAAATAAAAGTTCTCCAAATGCCCTGCAAATTAAATATGATTTCTTCTGGAATATTTTAGAATATCTGGCACTGAGAACACACCAGAGGGAGCTAGCACTTGGCCACGAGGGTCCACGGCACACCCCCCTGCCTCGTGGGCCCCTGGTGGCCCCCCTCCACTTATTCCTCCATCCATGCTCTTCTTCTTCCTCCCAAAAAAATCAATATCCAGCCCAAGCACGAGTTCTAGCTCATTTTGCTGCCATTTTCGATCTCCTTGCTCAAAGCTCCATTCACAAAACTGCTTTGGGGGATTGTTCTTTGGTATGTGACTCCTCCAATGGTCCAATTAGTTTTTGTTCTAGTGTTTTATTCATAGCAAATTTTGGCTGCTAAGGTGACCCTGTTCTTGAGCTTGCATGTCAAATTTATTTGGTTCCAAGCAGTTCTAATGCATTATATAATCTCTAGGCACTTGTGTGAGTAGTTGCTACCAATTTTATTGAGTTTGGTTTACTTTTCTTTTGAGATACTAAAAATTTCAAAAAAAATTCAGAGAAAGAAATATGTCAAGGAAAATGTACCAAGGTGGTTCTCAAGGAAAAAAGGACCCAGGCTCGCAATACGTGAGCAGGACGATGAACCGTCGAGGGAAGCTTAGGTGCGGCCTTGTGAATTGTCGTCAAAGGAGTTCTTGGTCAAAGCAGGCATCAAGGATGAATTTGATGCATATGTGCATAATGTTGATCTTGAGGACTCCATGCAAGATAAGTCCCCTCCATACTACCATTTAACTTACTCCTTTGTGAGAAGGTTTAAATTTACATCTTTGCGCAATTCTCACAATGTCCTGTTTGATCTCTATGATAAATCTTATATCATGGACTTAGAAGATTTTACTACTGCTTGTAAGGTCCCGCAATGGGGTAGTGCTAGTGAACCTCGCAAATCTAAATTTAAAGAATTTCTTGCTAGTATCACTATGGGGGAGTCCAGAGAAATAGCACAAGCTATCATAGGGCGCATTCATTTTCCTGCTATACAGTATTTTGCTATCTTTATAGGTAGATGAATAAATGGTAAGGACGAGGCATGTCACATGTGTGTTCCTGATCTCAGTGTTCTCAGGAGTGCAGTGTTTGGAGATAAACATTATAACCTGGGGGCCATATCGTTGCACGTAGATTGCATAATAATGGTTTAATTGGAAGTTTGTTTGGTGCAATTTATGCAACCCGTGTGGCCAACTTTCTTGAAACACCCATACATGAAAATGATATAGAGTTGACTCCTATTTATCTAGATTATAATGCCATGGTCAGCCATCAATTTTTAGAGAGGAATGAACAATCCCTCCAGTATTGACTAATTTTTGACAGACATCGCACTATCTATGTTTCTCTCCCTGCTCCTGGTTTCTTTGACTTTCAGGAAAAAAAGGAGATATTTTATAACCAGAGAGGAGGCGAACGAGTACGAGAGGAGGATGGAGGCAGCCCGCCTCCAAGATGCAGCTCAGGAGGCAATGGCTGCTGCATCTCACTACGACCCCAGCTACCACTTTGATCGGTGGGCATATACCAACTTAAGCCAAAAGCCTAAGCTTGGGGAGTATGTATTTCTCACCGAAATTACATGTATGTTCACACACTCATGGTAGTTGTCGGTGTCCATACTTTTTCATTGTGCTATCCATGCTAGTTTATTTTCCTTTTCCCACTTGTGTGTTTGAATAACCTTAAGAAAAACATAAAAAATTAGTTATAGATTTTAGCTAGGTTACTTTTCATGCTTGTAGTAGTAATAATTAAATGAAAACTCAAAAAGATTTCCCGTTCTTCTTTTGCTTGTTGGGAGCTTTCCCGTGTAAATAGGTTTATTTCTATCTCTTTTTCTTTGGGGGTCAAAATGAGAAGACCATGATGAAAATGTTGAGAGGCTCTTATATGCATTATTGTTGATCTAACCAAGAGCCCATATTACTTTGTCTTCTCCCTTGAATTGAATGCTTGCAGATTCCAGCTTAGTCCAATGCACGTGCACTATTATTCTTATCCACACCGTTCTATCGTGGAAGTGAAAGGAAATAACGACGATATATGATGGACTAATTGAGATGAGAGAAGCCGGTATGAAATCAACCTCTCTTGTTTTTGTAAATATGATTAGTTCATCGTCCCTGATTCAACCTATTATCAATAAACATGTTTACAATGACAATTAGAGATTATAGTTGCTTATGCCATGCTTCATTAGCTAGGAGTTTATAATGGTTTACCTTGCGTGCAAACATGCTATTAAAATGGTTGTGATGTGGTATGATAGGGTGGTATCCTCCTTTGAATGATTCGAGTGACTCGACTTGGCACATGTTCACGCATGTAGTTGAAAAAAAACAATATAGCCTCCATGATATTTATGTTCATTATGGATTATATCCTACTCATGCTTGCACTCAGTGTCTACTAATTTTAATGCATGTTCATGACTGTTGTCGCTCTCTAGTTGGTCGCTTTCAAGTCTCTTTCTAGCCTTCACTTGTACTAAGAGGGAATACTGCTTGTGCATCCAAACTCCATAAAACCCAAAGTTATTACATATGAATCCACCATATCTTCCTATATGCGGTATCGACCTACCGTTCCAAGTAAATTTTTATGTGCCAAGCTCCAAACCTTCAAATGAAATTATGTTTTGTATGCTTGAACAGCTCATGTATCAACTAGGATTGTTTGTATCTTCCATGTTAGGCGGGTTATTCTCAAGAGGAGTGGACTCCACTCCTCATTCAAGAGAAAATGGCTGGTCACCGGGATGCCCAGTCCCTTGCTCAAATCAAATCAAAATACTTGCAAACAAAACTCCCCCAGGATTGTTACTAGTTGGAGGCACCCATTGTTTCGGGCAAGCCATGGATTGACGATTGTTGGTGGTGGGGGAGAATAAACTTTACCATTCTGTTTGGGAACCGCCTACAATGTGTGTAGCATGGAAGATATCGAGATCTCTTGGTTGTTATGTTGACAATGAAAGTATGCCACCCAAAATATTATTCATGTCTATTTCAAAATCGAGCTCTGGCACCTCTACAAATCCCTGTTTCCCTCTGCGAAGGGCCTATCTATTTACTTTTTTGTTGAGTCATCACCCTCTTATTAAAAAGCACCAGCTAGAGAGCACCACTGTCATTTGCATGCATTATTATTAGTTTATTGGGTATGACTATGACTGGATCTCTTTTACCACGAAGTACAATGTTTAGTCAGTCCTTGATCTTTAAAGGTGCTCTGCATTTATGTTTTGCGGTCTCAGAAAGGGCTAGCAAGATACCATATTGTTCTATCATATTATGATTGTTTTGAGAAAGTGTTGTCATCCTAGTTTTATTATTATTGATCGCTAGTTGATTATGCCATTGATATGAGTAAACATGAGACCTGAGTGCTATTGTGAATATGGTGAGTTCATAATCTTGGCTGAAAACTTGAATGCTGGCTTTACATATTTACAACAACAAGAGAAATCCGAGTTTGTAAAAGTTTTTCTATATCACTTTTAGTTTATCAACTTAATTGCCGGAGGAAAAGAAAAGGTATAAGCTTGGGGGAGTTGATACATCTTTGTTGTATCCTATTTTCCAAACACTTTTACCCTTGTTTTGGACTCTAATTTGCATGATTTGAATGGAACTAACCCGGACTGACACTATTTTCAGCAGAACTGTCATGGTGTCATTTTTGTGCAGAAATAAAAGTTCTCAGAATGACCTGAAAATCCACGGAGCAACTTTTTGGAATTAATAAAAAATACTGGCGAAATAATAAAGACCACACCCTGTCCACGAGGGTGGGGGCGTCCCTCCTAGTGCACGCCCCTGCCTCGTGGGCCCCCTGGAGCTCCACCGTCCTCAACTCCAACTCCATATAATCACGTCCGGGGAGAACAAAATAAGAGAGAAGTATTCATCGCGTTTTATGATACAGAGTCGCCACAAAGCCCTAAACTATCTCGGGAGGGCTGATCTGGAGTCCGTTCGGGGCTCTGGATAGGGGAATCCGTCGCCGTCGTCATCATCAACCATCCTCCTCACCAATTTCATGATGCTCACCACCGTGCATGAGTAATTCAATCGTAGGCTTGTTGGACGGTGATGGGTTGGATGAGATTTACCATGTAATCAAGTTAGTTTTGTTAGGGTTTGATCCCTAGTGTCCACTATGTTCTAAGATTGATGTTACTATGACTTTTCTATGCTTAATGCTTCTCACTAGGGCCCGAGTGCCATGATTTCAGATCTGAACCTATTATATTTTCATGAATATGTTTGAGTTCTTTATCCTATCTTGTAAGTCTATAGTCACCTATTGTGTGTTATGACCCGTTAACCCCGAAGTCACAATAGTCGGGATACTTACCGGTGATGACCGTAGTTTGAGGAGTTCATGTATTCACTAAGTGTTAATGCTTTGGTACGGTACTCTATTAATAGGAGGCCTTAATATCCCTTAGTTTCCAATAGGACCCCGCTGCCACGGGAGGGTAGGACAAAATATGCCATGCAAGTTCTTTTCCATAAGCACGTATGACTATATTGGAAATACATGCCTACATTACAGTGGTGAACTGGAGCTAGTTCTGTGTTACCCTATGTTATAACTATTACATGAGGGATCACATCCGACATAATTATCCATCACTGATCCAATGCCTACGAGCTTTTGACATATTGTTCTTTGCTTAGTTACTTTACCGTTGCCATTGTTACAATCACTACAAACCTACTACTGTTACTTTTGCTACTATTACCGTTACTTCCATACTACTTTGCTACTAAATACTTTGCTGCAAATACTATGTTATCCATGTGTGGTTGAATTGACAACTCAACTGCTAATACTTGAGAATATTCTTTAGCTCCCCTTGTGTCGAATCAATAAATTCGGGTTGAATACTCTACCCTCGAAAACTGTTGCGATCCCCTATACTTGTGGGTTATCACCCATGCAGGAGTAATCCCATTTTGTAAAGACTAATGATATCTCGAGAATTTTATCAGATAAATGGTATCTCAAGAATTTTATCGGACTCCATTTTTGTATACAAGGCCACAATCCCATATTATAGGTACCAAGGCAAAAATTAATGTCTTCTAAGTCAATGTTGCAAGCCACCTTGTTTCCTTGTTTGCCGTTTAAATTAATGTGTATCTTCTCTTTCATGCACATCAAGACAATGCTCACACTACCACACGCCACTAGTACAAAAAGGGTCAAATCTTAGATACATTAGTACCGGTTTGCATTTGAGCCGGCACTAATATGCCCATTAGTGCCGGTTCAAATGGCTAGGCGGGAGGATATCTTTAGTATCGGTTCAATGCGAATCTTTAGTACCGGTTCGTGCCACGAACCAGTACTAAAGGTGCTGGCCTGCCACCGGCATCTTTAGTACCGGGTCGTGGCACAAACCGGTACTAAAGAGGTGGTTGGAGGTCTATTTTTAGTCCCACCTCGCTCCCCTAGCAAGATTTTTACCACCTTAAATATGTTACTTTCTCAAACGATCACAAGCATTTGGTCTTCATTGAACTATATGTGTAGGATCTGTGGCTACAATAGGAGTCTTCGCCGGTTCTTAAATCAGGGTAGATTCCTATTGACAATTTAGATTCTATACAAAAAGATCATTGATGGTCAATGTATTTTTTATGTAATTCTCTGTAGCTGTAGTGTGTTTTGGCTCAAAGGCGGTACTGATCAATGTATTTTTTCTGCATTCCGATGCATAATTCAAATATGTTACTTCTCAAAGTATCACAAGCATTATGTGGGCAACTTGCGCCATGGGGGTGCGTGAACTATTCGCTTTTCTTTCTCGTGAAGAAAGAAAAAGGAGATTTCGCTTCTAGCGCTAGCGGACTCGCTTCCGCCGCCGGCCTCCGGCGGCTCCCCTCCACCGGCGACTTCGGTGGACCTGTGTCCTCAAGCTTCGCCGTTGCGACGGTGTTTGCTCCAGCGCCGGCGCAGAGCTTGGGAGGTAGTCCAGGAGCGGATGCAGATTGTGGTCTGCATGGGCGGCATCTGGAAGATGGTGGATCGTGTGGGTTCGTGGTTCGTGGATGGCAGGTATGGTTTTCTCCTCCGGCGTCTTTGGTGAACCACCTTGGAGGTCCGCAAAGCTGCATATCAGCGATGGAGCCGCTTCGAGCTCAGGTGCGAAGGTGATCTAGCATTGTTTCCTTTGGCGTGGCTGCTATGGTGGTACCGGAGGCCTATGACGGGTGTTGGTGTCAACTTCAAAGGTTTCTTCGGTCTTGATTGTAATTTTTACTTCTTGACTGTTGTTCCTTTAATTGTGCAAAGGCTAGAAAAAAAGTAAATTACTCAAAAATAAATAGAAGAAAATAAATAATGAAGAAGAAAAAATATTCACAAAGAAACTAAATACAACAAAAAAAACTACTCATAAATAAATAGAAAAATAAAGCAGAAAATAAAATACTATATAAAAGAATTACCAAAAATAAATAGAAGAAAATAAATAATGCAGAAAAGAAAAAAACTATATAAAGTAAAAATATACACAAAGAAACTAAATATAGCAAAAATAGTTGGGGCGCTGCCCGGTGGGCCTGCTAGACCTAGGGTGTTCAAATTCAGGCCCAGAAGGGCCGGCAGGCTCACAGGGCAGCGCGCCCTAGTTAGGCCCAGAAGCCTGCTATATAGAGGAGTTCGAAAGAGTAGCCGCGGCTGGGTTTATAAAACAGTGCGGTTGCCCTTTGCTCGGCGAGGTGGGACTAAACATAGTGCACCGGGGGTGGTAGCGCGCGACCATTAGTACCTGTTGGTGGCTCCAACCGGTACTAATGGGTTGTCCTTTAGTACCGGCTGGAGCCAGCAATCGGTATTAAAGGCCCTCATTTCCCGCCGCTTGGCCTGGCCAAAATTGGCCTTTAGTACCGGTTGGTGGCTCTAACTGGTACTAAAGGCCCCTTCTATATATATGGCACTTATGAAAATTCAGTTCGATCGACACTTCTTCTTCCACTTCTCACGCGACACATATCTATCACCGCCACCGCCGCGCCGTCGCCCCCGCCGCCCTTGATCGCCGCCCCCGCCGCCCTTCGTCGCCGTCCCCGCCGCCCTCGATCGCCGCCCCCACCGCCCTTCGTCGCCGTCCCCGCCGC
>NC_041383.1:71050177-71081988 GCF_002162155.2 Triticum dicoccoides
ACTAGTTTATTTTTTGTAACAAAATTTAGGTATGTGAGATTATTTGAACTAGTTGAATTAATAGAACTTTAGTAAGAAAATTGAGGTATATGAGATTATTTGAACTAGTTGAATTAATATAACTAGTTTATTTTTAGTAAATGCTTAGTTGAACTAGTTGAATTAATATAATTAGTTTATTTTTAGTAACAAAATTTAGGTATATGATATTATTTGAACTAGTTGAATTAATATATATCTAGTTTATTTCTAGTAACAAAATTTAGGTATATGAGATTATTTGAACTAGTTGAATTAATAGCTAGAACTAGTTTATTTTTAGTAAATGCTTAGTTGAACTAGTTGAATTAATGTTTCACCTATATGAACATAGGAAATGTCGTCTGACGACGAAAAAGATTTCATTATGTGCGAATACTGTGAAGAACAGCCTAGCCTGTGCGACAGAAATTTCCTTGTTGATGATAGGAGATTCAGCATCAAGCTGGATGAGACCTTCGAATTCAATACAATAAGTCACAACGACAAGTCTGTTTTCGTAATTAAGCATGACTTATATATGCTTCAACTTATAATTTTTAATTTTCACTATTCTACTACCGCATCTCCTACCATGCAAGAATTTTTGTCTTGAATAAGATAGGTTTCAAAGCTATGGAAACTATGGAGGTAAAGAGAGTTTACCTGAAAACTGAGCATGGTTATACTTTCAACGTGAAAGTATACAATGCAAACACGTATACCTATTTTGAATGCAAAAATTGGCAAGCACTATGCAAGGCTTATGCATTTGAGCCTGATATGGTTATCACTTTGATATTCGTCCGGAAGATGATATTGAAGGTAATAGAGACATCTGGGTCAATGTGCAGACGCCTCCAGTTCTACCATTATGTGAGTTCTTCTCAACTATATTTTTGTCTTTGATATTGCTTATTCAAAAATAATTGACAACTAATTTCTATTGACAGCTTATTTCCATTCAAGCAAACATGTTCGTCGCTTGGTAGACAGGACCTACTACTGTCCCAGAGCTGAACTAAACTGCGAAGGGATAAGTCATTATGTTTCATGGCTTGAGGATCTTCTTACTGTCAAGACAAATTTTCCTCATGCACTTAGAAATGTTAGTACTCAAAACGTGCGACCAATAGTGATCGTATTGAACTATGGTCACATCTATTTAGGAATGATGGTAAGATTTTTACTATTTATCCTCAGTGCATCTTTTGCATACATAATTTTTTTGCTAAACTTTCATTTCTAAGTATATTAATTAAGTACTATACGATGTTCTTCAACAGGGACTCCTGATGATAGTTGTGCCTCAGGGGATCGAGACTAAAGGTCGCATGTCAATTGTTAGCTTACATCCAAGATATCCTTCATTGCACATGAGTGCATTCAGGATTTCTAGAAGTGATGAATGCTTAATAGTGAAAGATTGGAGGAAAATTGTTAACGATCGCATAGAAGTACTAGGGGGCAGCTACGAGAAGCGCTTCCCACGATTAGTAGACAAAATCATCTGCATGCTCCAGTATGATGAATCAGGAGAGCTATACAAGCTCTATGTTATTTTACCTAAGGGATAGCAGCATGAATGATTTAGCTAGTTTCATGCTCTTATAGTACTTTTCCTCTCAAGTCCGTGTTCTTCGTCCTGAACTTAATCTCAAAGAGTGATTTGCTTTTGTGGTGTTATGAACGCTTATAATATCATGAGGCCATCATGTTGAACTCGATGATATTTTTACTTCTAGTACAAGTGAATGTTTCTTCTTTAAGCTAGTGTTGGTAGTGATTAGATAGCGGTAATAAAGTATATGTCGTATCCATATATATTATACTTGATCACCTAATTAGGTCATCAAGTATAATATATATGGATATAGGCATACTCTTGATCACTTAGCTAGCTAGTATATAGCTATAGGAATGCATTAGTCGATACTAATTTGCGGTACTTTCACCAAATGATCTAACAACTCATTATAATGTAAAACAATCACTAAATTAAATTGAAAACATAAAATTAAAGGAAAAATAAAAAAACATACCCAAATATTTAGTACCGGTTGGTGTTACCAACCGCTACTAATGTCCTACACGCACACGGGCCCGGCTCGTGCCACGTGGTGTCACTTTTGCGCCGGTTCGTGATGAACTGGTACTAAAGGGGGGGACCTTTAGTCCCCACTCTTTAGTGCCGGTTGGCGAACCGGCACTAAAGGCCGTTACGAACCGGCACTAAACGTCGGTTCTGCACTAGTGTGCATGTAAGGGATAATTAATGTCCTCCTTTGCTAGTACTACGAGGCAAACACCATTAATATCGCATCGATTAGTATTAGTAGACTTGTATATCTACAAATTGTAATTTTGATAGTGACCTTGTATATAAAAATGGAGGGAGAAATATGAGAGATAAGGTGAGGAGGAGTGGGGTGTGGTGGTGACTAGTGGTCGGACTGGGCGGAGGCATGGGGATGGACGGCGCATTATGTCTCAGTTTGTATCTCTCTCTCACACACCCACGTAGGTGGGGAACGTGCACGAAGAGAAGAGGTGCACGCATGGCGCACATACTCACGTCTCTTTCCCAACCACACCCGCGTGGGTACACGGTGGAGCTCATTTCTATATGAAAAGGTGGCCCATGTGGTAATCTGACATGTGTACTAGTTATCTGCTTGATGGAGGGAGGACGTCTACCACGGGTGAACAAACAAATTGCGAATTGACGTGTTATGTTAAAAAAGAGGCAAATCATGTGGGGCCTACCTTAGAGGCAAGGCTCTGTGTCACGCCCAATATGCGACCCTATCCTAAAGGAACTCGAAGGTCCTACCAAGGATAGAAGCACATATTGGAGACGCTTTTGCAAGGTGGATATAATTACATCGTACCATTCCATAATAGTTAAGGATACATACAAGATGCATACAATGTCACATGAATACAACAACATCATACATAAGAGCAACATCCGACTACTGATGAAACACAAACAAAAACTCAAACGACATCCACCCTGCTAGCCCAGGCTGCTGACCTAGAACCTATCCCCCGATCGAAGAAGAAGAAAAATAAGAACTCCAAAACAAGCAAACATTGCTCTCACATCATGATCATCACATTACCTGTACCTGCAACAGTTGGTGTAGTAATCTGTGAGCCACGAGGACTCAGCAATCCCATTACCATGGGTATCAGGACTAGCAAATCTTAATGGGTATGGAATGGATAGTTCTGAGGTTGGAGCAGCGACTAAGCATGATATGGTGGCTAACTTATGAATACAAGAATAAGGTGAGAAGCTACGCAAACGGTCGTGAAGCTAGAAATGATCGACAAGTGATCCTGAAACTACTTACGTCCAAACATAAACGAAACCATGTTCACTTCTCGGACTCCACCGAGAAGAGACCATCAGGGCTACACACACGGTTGATGCATTTTAATTAAGTCAAGTGTCAAGTTCTCTACAACTGGATATTAACAAATTCCCATCTGCCACATAACCGCAGGCACGTCTCTCGAAAGTTTATACCCTACAGGGGTGTCCCAACTTAGCCCATTATAAGCTCTCATGACCAAAGAAGGATATTCCTTCTCCCCGGAAGAACCGATCAGCCTCGGAATGCCGGTTACAAGACATTTCGGCAATGGTAAAACAAGACCAGCAACACTGCCGAATGTGCCAACAAATCCCAATAGGGGCTGCACATATCTCATTCTCAGGGAACACTAGATAAGTCAAGCTACGAGTAAAACCAGCCCTCAAGTTTCCTCGAGGTGGCCCCGTAGGTTGCTCAGTTCGGACCAACACTCAGATGAGCACTGGCCCGGGTGGGGGGAGGGGGGTTAAAATAAAGATGACCCTCGGGGTTGCAGACCCCAAGGGTGGGTTATAGGTTGTTAGGCAAATGGAAAACCAAAGTTGGGTCTTGCTGGAGGAGTTTTATTCAAGGCAAACTGTCAAGGGGTTCCCATAAAACAAGACGCTCGAGGAACACAAAATCAAGGAACATAACACCGGTATGACGGAAACTAAGGCGGCAAGAGTGGAACAAAACACCAGGCATAAGGCCGAGCCTTCCATCCTTTACCAGGTATATAGATGCATTAATTAAGTAAGAGATATTGTGATATCCCAAAATAATCCTATTCCAACATGGAGCAATCTTCACTTCACCTTCAACTAACAATGCTATAAGAGGGGCTGAGCAAAAGCGGTAACATAGCCAAACAACAGTTTGCTAGGAAGGGTGAAAAGGTTAGTGGTTGACAAGGCAATATGGGAGGCTTGATAAACAAGTGATAGGTAGCAAAGCATAGCGATAGAACGAAGCAACTAGCATAGCAATGATAGTAGTGAGATCCAGGGTAACGGTCATCTTGCCTGAAATCCCGCTAGGAAGAAGAACGAGTCCATGAAGAAGACGAACAGGCGAAGATGAACCAAACGAAGTCGAATCAATCCTCACAATCGCAACAAAATAGGAACTATCGAGAAGAAGCACAACCGGAAAGAAGCAAACAACAAGGTAAATACACAACACATAAACATGGCATGATGCTCAACCAAGTATTATGCATGACAAGGCTATATGATGCTACTCATGGCAAGAGATGATGCAAACAAGAACAACACATCAAAGCAAGATTAAATGAGGCTGGAAACAACATATAACAAATCCGGTAAGTCCTCATATGCAAATTTCGAAATTGGTCCGGATCTGAATAAACCTTTTGTTCAAGTTTTTAAGCAGCAAGTTAAGATCCACCATGATTATCTACACGATATTCTAGTCAAGTTACATATAAAGTTCATTTAATTCAGAGCTACGGCCTAGAAGATATGAGCAAAACAAGTTAAACATTACATTGATGCAAAATGCATTCAAACATCAAACAACACTCTCAAAACAAGGACGCAACATGATAACATGAAACTACAGGCAATTCTAAGCAAGTTTCATATAGAGCATGCTCAAAATGGAGCAACGGTGCAACACATACACTCCAAACAAGATATAACAACAATCTGCCCAAAACAGCAAGTAGGAACTTTGCAAACATTAAAACAACATGCTACGAAAATCATAAGAGCATAAACTTAACATGCACTTCATGTACAGATAACATACTTCAAATATCATTAAGGTTCAGGTTCATAGGCATCAAGATTAAACCAATATGATCAATGCAAAAAGCAACTTTATAACACAAGACCATATACATGAGGAGAGTTAATATGATGGCAACTTGAGAGCAAGAAAGAGACAAGCTACAAAAAGTAAACATAGAAACCAAGGGCATGGCATCAAAGTACACATAACAAATAGCAAATAAGAACATGGCATCATATACATATGACTCATGGATTAGTGGGAACCAACATCACAAAATTGAATGTTGGAAACAGTTTCAGCAAGTGTAAAACAGCAACGTTATGATAGCATGTTTGCAAGCATACAACAGAGGCATATGATAACCAACATTAGCAACCATGGCATGTGAACAAATTACTCATAGCATACTTAAAAACATGTAATTGTAGCATCTCCAGAAGAGGCATGTATCAACTAATATCAAGCTCACAACATGGCATCATGAAGTTAACAAAAATCTGGAACACCATATAGGGATGTTCATGGCAATGAAAACACATGCTACAGGACATATATAGAGCATCAAAAGACATTTCAGGATATAGCATAACATGGGAATCAAAACATGTCAACTAAGCATCTCCAGAATATGCACGGATGTCACACCCTAGCTAGTTCATGCATTAGATTGTTGCATCATGTCTATTCTTTCACCAGAAACTTGAAATGGGAATGACAGAACCCCCAGCCCCCTCTGAAAACAACTAGGGTTTACTAAAAATATTTTCAATGAACCTGAAATGCCCTTCTAAAATGTCCATCATTTTTGTCTTGGTTCAGAACCTCTGCCAAAAGTGATGCACAGATTTCTAGGTCATCCTAAGGTCTTTGAATTAAATCATAACTATTTGAGTTTGGGCATTTAAATTATATAAATTATTTCAAATGCTCAAATCTTACCAAACTAAAATGTTCCATGTTGTATATATTCCAGCTAGTGGCCATGAGCAGTTTGGTAAATTTAGGAGTTGTCTAGGTATTTTTAATAAGTCCACAAACTTACAGAA
Organism: Triticum dicoccoides; assembly: GCF_002162155.2. Classification (NCBI taxonomy): domain Eukaryota; kingdom Viridiplantae; phylum Streptophyta; class Magnoliopsida; order Poales; family Poaceae; genus Triticum; species Triticum dicoccoides. The sequence continues at coordinate 71,056,362 of NC_041383.1, forward strand.
TATATAAAAACAGAAAAATAGGGAAACCTTACCTGGCGCCTACTAACTGGCCCACCTGCCGGCCCAGCCCAGCTGCCGCGCCAGCGAGCTGCTTGGCTCGGCCAGGCAGGCAGACAGGTGCTCAGCGGCGAGGACCGCATGGGTGCCACGCACCTGGTTGCCGCCTCGCCGCTTCCCTCGTCCAGCTGATGACGGGGATCGCTCCCCCTCTCTCCCCCGAACCCCCCAGACATCTCCCCTCCTCCCCAGCTCCTCTCCCTTGCTCTCACACGCCATGGCCGACGCCATCGCCGCCGCACCTTCGCCGTAGACGCGCTCTCCGTCAACCTCGCGCCGCGCCACCGTGTCCAGGAGCTCCGCCACCCTCCTCTCCTTCGAGAAAGCCGAGCCCCGAGTGCTCGCGTGCCTCGAAGCCACCGTGCTGACCTCGACCGAACCGCCATCGCCGGAGATCCCCTTCGCCACCGCCGCAGCACCAGCTCATCTCCGACCTCGTCGTCTGCTCCCTCGAGATCACCGTGAGCCTAACTACCTCTCCCCCTTTCCTTTCTCGCTCTCGTGCACCACCACGAGCACACGAAGATCACCCGCACGCACCGCCGCAGAGATCATCGCCGACGTGCTCCCGGCCATCCTCCGGCCACCTCTCGGTGTCCATCGCACTCACCACGTCGCATAGGGGCTAGCCATGCACTCCCCGCACCTCACCGCACACCCTAGCCACGAGTTCGCCTCCACCCGTACTCCGGCGGCCACCTAGGTCGTCGCCGGTGCCGATTCTAGCCACCCCGACCCCAACTAACTCCACCAAGAGCTGCGGTTTGTCCCCAGCTCCACGTAGATGCCTTCCGCGACCCATTTGGTGGCCGGAACGGCCAAAATCACTTTCGCCGCCGCGTCGGGCTCGCCGGAGGCTAAACGCCGGTGCAGCCGACTTGACTTTGACCACGGGTGGGCCCTGGTTGACTCTTTTGAGTCAATGACAGGTGGGGCCCAGCCCTGTTAACTAATCCGGTTTAGTTCTAATTATTTTTTTAGCTAAACTAATTGCACTGACACCCTGGACCCACTGGTCAGTTTGACCTGGACCGTTCTATTGACCTACTGAGGTCAGCATGAGCTCATGTTGATGCAGTAATCCTTTTCTGGAATTAAAATAAATCCAGAATGATTTATAAATTCCAGAAAATAACCCAAACTTCAAAAAATCATAGAAATTAATCTGTAACTCCAAATGCAAAGTTTTATATATGAAAAATGATCAGAAAAATCCAATCTATCCATCTGTACTAGTTTCATGCATGTTTAAACAAGGTAACCTACTGTTTATTGCAGAACAAGTTAAAGCACTTATAAGAGCCATGTATGAGTTTGAAACTTGAATCTTTGATTCAAAATGGTTCAAACCCATCTGGTTATAGTTGCATTAGCCCAACACACTCATATTGCCATGTTTCATGCATGCCTCATATTGTTGCATATTGTTTGGTAATGTTGTGTACCGGTGCTCTTTGCGGCAGGTTTTGCCTCCGAGGAGTACCACGATTACCCTAACGAAGAACCATATCAGTGCGTCGAACCATCAGGCAAGCAACCAACCATTTGATCATATCGATACAATCCCATGTTCTCGCTCCTGCTCTCTTTTACTGCATTAAGACAACGTGTTTCAAACTGCTGCATGCTACGGTAGTTGAACCCATTTCCTCTGCATGACCTGTCATTGCCACAGTAACTAGATGAAACCCACTAGCATGTGTAGGAGTTGTTTGAGCCATATGTATGTGTTGTTCCTACCTTGCTATGCCTGCTATGCTTAGAGTCGTGTCAGGTCTGGTTCATCTGGGTGATGGGCTAGAGTGAAATGATCGTGCCGGTAATGAGAGTGATGTGGTGAACACGATTTGGTAAAGGTATCGATGAAGGGCCATGTAGGAGTACATGGTGGGTTGTTTCATTGAAGCCGTCCTTAAGCACTGAGATCTGTATGTGTGATTTAAGAATCAGCTACTACCATGCATTGGGCCCGAAACCAATGGATCCTCTCGGCTTCTTATTCACCCTAGTCCTCTGTCCAGGAGTTGCAAGTAGTTTCTGGTGTTTGTAGCCTACTGGAGGCCGTGGACAGCGCTGACCGTAGAGGTGGGCTGTGATGCGGTAGGTACGTGGCCGGCTGTACCGAATACCCGTTAGGTATCTCGGGAACCCTGTACACATCGTTCGGGGCCGTATGGGAAACCTCGACCGGACTCCCTGCGGATGGAACCTGGATAGGCGATAAACCTGGACTAGAGACTTAGGTGTTTAGGTAGGTCGTGGCCGACACCCACGTTGGGCTTCCGCTTGAAGGTTGCCGAGTTCATGTCGTGTAAATGGCGGTAAGTGGTGAGAGCGTGTGTGAAGAAGTACACCCCTGCAGGGTTAACATTATCTATTCGAATAGTCGCGTCCGCGATAAAGGACTACTTGGTTGCCTATACAGTTCATAGACAAGTAAATGGAAACTACTAAAAATCTCAAGATAAGCGTGAGTGCTGAGGATGGCTCTTCCGTAGGATGACGGAGGTGGATCCTCGGTGGTGTATTGAAGTGGTGAGTAGTGGACTCGTGTGCGCAAAACCATTTCAAGTTGGTGTATCGTAGGATAGCCTAGCCAAGAGTCAAAGCTGGCTTGCTGCAATAACCCCACCAACCCTTCTTGATAATGTGCATGCATGTAGGGTCTGAAGTAAGTCTTGCTGAGTACCTTTGTACTCATGTTGCCTTAATTTACATTTTTCAGAAGACGCTGCAACCCCTTCTGATGGGTTCTTCGTAGACATTGACATCGATGAGTAGACTGAGGCCCAGGTGGTGACCCTGAGCTTGTGAAGGACCACGTAGTATAGCCAGGCTTTCCAAGCCTCTTTTACTTTACTAGTTGTCTGTACTCAGACTAGTTACTTCCGCTGTTGGCTTGTATGTCTGTATGACTTGAATGCTGGGTCGTGTGACCCGTACTTGTGTGTATGTTATGTATGGCTCTCTGAGCCTTAAATAAAGTACTTGTGTTGTAGAGTTATGTTATGATGCCTTGTTGTATTTGCACATATCGAGCATATTGTGTGTATGATTGAAATGCTTGATATGTGTGGGATCTGACTATCTAGTTGTTTATTCTTAGTAGCCTCTCTTACCGGGAAATGTCTCCTAGTGTCTCCACTGAGCCTTGGTAGCTTACTACTGCTCCGGAACACTTAGGATGGCCGGCATGTGTCCTTCTTCGTTCCTGTGTCTATCCCTTCGGGGAAATGTCACACGATGAATGCCGGAGTCCTGCTAGCCCAGTGCTACAGCCCGGATTCACTTGCTGATGACCGACACGTTCGATGCTGGGTCATGGATGCCTGTCCCTGTAAGTCTGTGCCACTTTGGATTTACGACTAGCAATGTCAGCCCGGGCTCTTTACCATATGGATGCTAGCGACACTTTCATATACGTGTGCCAAAAGACGCAAACGGTCCCGGCCAAAGGTAAGACGACACCCGTGGGAATACCGTGCGTGAGGCCGCAAAGTGATATGAGGTGTTACATGCTAGATCGATGTGGCATCGAGTCGGGGTCCTGACAGCGTTGGCATCAGAGCCGGACTGCCTGTAGGTTCTCTAAGCCAAACTGGTCGATGTTGAGTCTAGAAATGCTTTAGTTATATATAGGGGAATTGTTTGTGGGATGGGACGTAAGGCTCTTTTTACTCCTTTATCTCATAACATTCTGATCTGAGTCAGTCTACTCTTCCACCGGGGGTTAAGGAATTAGGATCGCTTCTCTCTATCAGGTTCACGTGTTACTAATCAGTAGTACCTTATAGGTTTGATGGTTACAAGCCTAGTTCAGTGCTACTACCCCATTATGTGCTAAGATGAACCCGGAACCTTGATATGATGTCGTTGAGTGTTTATGAAATTCTTTGTCAAATGCCTCAAAATCCTTTTTGAGCATTTACAGCCGTTATGCTGCCCAATTTCTGCTAGGGATCTTAATGTCTAGTGTTTATCATGTTCCAGATGGCGACCCGTCCTCAGAATCAAGTGGTTCGTTTGACTCGATGTCTAGATGTACCGGGCCATACTGCCATGTTGGTCAGGGTAATGACTGAGGCTGGATACCGTTGGTATCCTGAGTACACGGTCGAAGAGCAATTCCGAGACTTTAATCAAAGTCAATATCTTTGCACTGTCAGGATATTTCCATCTTATCCTGGATCTACCGAGCCCCTCCACTGCTCCTATGGACTCGGGGTTACTATTGAGATGGCTGTGCAGGATGCTGCCTACTCTATGATGACCATCATGCGAGTCAGGACTGGCCTATTTCGGGACTCTGACTTCCGGTATATGCCAGCTTCACTCCCCGGAGCACAAGGGTATCTCCAGGTTATCTATGCTGACTCCACTCAGGAGGACTCACGGATCCGCACCACTGCACAGTTGCTTGAAGACAAGGACCGTGAAAATCGGGCCTTGAGGCTAGAGCTTTTCAATACCCGTGCTGATCATTCGGCCACTTTGACTCGGTTTGCACCGGCTGTGCAAGCTGGATATATGGACATGCGAGATCTCTATCCTGTGAGATCTGCTCTGCCAGACGTGATGGATTGGCGTGATGTAGGAGGCATCACCCCACCTCGTGGTCCCCGCAGGCCACCATTTATTGGCCCAAGACCTCATCCTAGCCCCTATGGTCCACAAGCTCCACGGGACCGACTGTTTCCGGATGATCACGTTGAGATTCCAGGCTATGGAGGTGACTTCTATGAAGACTAGTACGGAGCTGTCTGACTTAGTAGTAGTATCACTAGTATCGTATTAGCTATATCGTCCACCGTCCTGCGTGACTCGTGGGATATGACTTAGCTTGTACCGCCTTCCGGAGGTGTAGAAAAATAATGTATAGGAGCTCGGAATGCCTCCGATGAGATGTAATCCTCTTTTCACCATCGTAGTACTTTGTTTGGTTCTGTACTAAACCTTGTATGGTGTGTATGACGATGGAATAAAAGAAGCAGTTTTTGTATCTACCATGTCATACGGATGATCATCTTACATTCCAAGTTATCCATTTCGTTCTACATTCTATGTTAGAATCCTATCATCCTGGACTAAACCTTTATCTTGTTTTCCTAGGATGGTTAACACCCGCACCAACCCGGCTCCCCCAGAGCAGGCCGAAGGCAGCAGAGTTGGAGGAACAAACCTGCCTCAACCACCCTCTCTGGCCGAAGTTATGCTGGAAGCCGAGAGAAACAAGCGGGAGACTAACCGTTTGTTGGAGTGCATCGAGCAAAACATAGCACACCATCAGAGGAATAACTTGGTGTCACTCAGTGATTTCATCAAGTTACATCCACCCACTATCCACCACTCCGTCGAGCCTCTCGACGCCGATGACTGGCTTCGCAGTATTACTCACAAACTGTGTTCTGCGCTAGTAGCTGAGGCTGATAAGGTCACCTTTGCTGCTTATCATCTTGAAGGCCACGCCAGTCTATGGTGGGAGAACTATGGAGCTGTGCGCCCAGCAGGCCATGTCACTACTTGGGCTGAATTCAGCGAGGCTTTCCGTGAACATCACATTCCGGAGGGTCTCATGGACCGTAAATGTGAGGAGTTCTGCAGTTTCACTCAAGGCCGACTCTCTGTGGATGCTTACAGCAGGGAGTTCAGTAACCTTGCACGATATGCAACTAAGGAAGTTTCCACTGATGCCAAGAAGCAAGAAAGGTTCCGCAAGGGACTTAGTCCTGAGCTTCGCCGCGACCTCCGTCTGCATGAGTGCACATCTTTTCAGAAGCTTGTTAACAAAGCCATCAGTGCTGAGTCTGGTCAGACTGATTATGAAGCAACACGCAAGCATGGCCATGACATGGGTTCCTCATCCGGTGCTGGTCCACAGAAGCGCCGCGTGTGGGTGCCTAACACTGCCCTGCCACCCAGGTTCACACCGAGGCCATCCTTCCAGGCGCCTCGCCCCGCTCAACAGTTTGCACCAACCAAGCCCTATGGTGGTCCAACCAACAGTGCTCCTCCGCATACCAGCTCTGTGACTTGTTTTAAGTGTCGGGAATCGGGCCACTATCTGCGCGAGTGCCCCCAGACCAACCCCAACCAATCTGCAAAAGCTGTTGGCCGTGGCAAGCCGACAGGGAACGTGTTCTATGCCAAGCCGGCCACCACTGCACGTGGCCATGTCAACTGTATCTCTACTGAAGAAGCTCAAGAGGATCCAAACGTCATTCTCGGTACGCTCCTTGTTAATTGCCACCCAGCATCTGTTCTTTTCGATACTGGAGCATCTCATTCTTTCATATCCGAAAATTATGCTCGTTTGCATAACACCGCATTCTGTGACATGCCGTCCACTATGGAAATTTCTACTCCTAGTTCTAGATGGCAAACCTCTAGAGTAAGCCATGGAAATGAAATTCAAGTCGACAGACTCGTTTTTCTCCCATCTTTGATAGCCCTCAAATCTTCGGATATTAATATCATCTTGGGCATGGACTGGATGTCAGCCCATCATGCCAAAATTGATTGTTTCTCTAGGACTGTCCAACTCACACATCCTTCGGGAAAGATAGTCAATGTCTTGACCCGAGTAGCCAAGCGACAACTATATTCTCTTAACGCCAGTCCCTTGCCAGACCTCGAAGACGTTCCGATAGTCCGTGACTTCCCGGATGTCTTCCCAGAGGAATTGCCAGGTGTTCCACCTGACAGAGATGTTGAGTTCGTAATAGATCTCATCCCAGGAACTGTCCCGATTGCTAGAAGACCCTATAAGATGGCACCACTAGAACTAGTCGAACTTAAGAAACAACTCGATGAGTCCTTGAAAAAGGGTTTCATCCGACCTAGTTTGTCTCCATGGGCTTGCCCCGTCCTATTCGTCAAGAAGAAGGATGGTACGGACCGGATGGTTGTAGATTATCGGCCAGTCAACATGGTCACAATCAAGAACAAGTATCCGCTCCCCAGGATCAACGACCTTTATGATCAGCTCGCTGGATCCTCAGTCTTCTCTAAAATGGATTTGAGGTTGGGCTACCATCAAATCAAAATCCGGAACGGGGACATTCCTAAAACGGCTTTTGTTACTCGTTATGGCCAATACGAGTACACTGTCATGTCCTTCGGTTTAACCAACGCTCCAGCCACTTTTTCTCGGTTAATGAACTCAATCTTTATGGAGTATTTGGATAAATTCGTCGTGGTCTACCTCGATGATATACTCATCTACTCCAAAAACGAGGAAGAACATGCCGAACATCTAAGGCTAGTGTTGGAGAAACTTCGAGAGCATCGCCTTCATGCCAAATTTTCTAAATGCGAATTCTGGTTACCAGAAGTGACCTATCTAGGACATGTAATTTCTGGTAAAGGTATTGTTGTTAACCCCGAGCGAGTTCAAGCCGTCCTGAATTGAACTCCACCTGAATCGGTCAAGCAAGTTCGGAGTTTCCTTGGGTTAGCGATCTATTGTCGCCGCTTTGTCGAGAACTTCTCCGAAGTTGCCAAACCTCTAACTGAACTCCTCAAGAAAGATAAAAAGTTCGAGTGGACCCCACAATGTGAGCACAACTTTCAGGAACTGAAAAGACGCCTGACATCTGCTCCCGTATTGGTACCACCAGATTTCTCTAAGGACTTTGTTATCTATTGCGACGCCTCGCGACAAGGACTAGGTTGCATTCTCATGCAGGGTCGTCATGTAATTGCTTACGCTTCACGGCAATTGCACTCTCAAGAGGAGAATTATCCTACTCATGATCTAGAGCTTGCAACTGTAGTCTATGCACTTAAAACCTGGCGACATTACCTCCTCGGTAATCGTTGCGAAATCTTCACTGATCACCAAAGTCTGAAGTACATCTTCACCCAACCGGATTTGAATCTCAGGCAAAGACGTTGGGTTGAGTTGATCACAGATTTTGACTTAGGGATAACTTACACCCCAGGAAAGGCCAACATCATGGTTGATGCACTAAGTCGTAAATCTTATTGTAACAATCTAATGTTACAACAAAGTCAACCGCTTCTCCATGAGGAATTTCGGAAGCTTAACCTTCACATTGTTCCTCGAGGATTCCTTTCCACCTTGGTGGCGAAACCTACCCTTACGGATCAGATCATCAAAGCGCAGAAGGTAGATCCGGGAATTTCCCGCATCAAGAGAAACATCAAGAAGGGAGTTGCGAATTGTTTCTCCATTGATGATCAAGGAGTCGTATACTTCGGGAATCGTCTAGTGGTTCCCAAGGTGCGAAACCTGAGGCGATTGATCCTTAAGGAAGCTCATTAATCTCCTCTCACCATTCATCCCGGTAGCACTAAGATGTATCAGGACCTATGCCAGAGGTTCTGGTGGACTAGGATGAAGAGAGAAATTGCTCAGTATATTGCTAGTTGCGACGTCTGTCGTCGTGTAAAAGTAGAGCATCAACGGCCTGCTGGCACCCTTCAACCCTTAGCTGTTCCTGAATGGAAATGGGACAAAATTGGTATGGATTTCATTACCGGTTTTCCCAGGACCAAGAGAGGGAATAACGCTATCTTCGTCGTTGTCGACCGTCTTTCCAAAGTAGCCCATTTCTTACCTGTGCGCGAGAGTATAACTGGTAGTCAATTAGCAGACTTATACATCTCCCGAATAGTGTCTCTCCATGGTGTTCCACTGGAAGTTAACTCGGATCGAGGAAGTCTCTTCACCTCTCGATTTTGGGAAAGTTTCCAAAATGCTATGGGAACCCGCCTTTCCTTTAGCACTGCTTTTCATCCTCAATCCAGTGGTCAGGTAGAACGTGTCAATCAGATTCTAGAAGACATGCTTCGAGCTTCTGTTATCTCATTCGGAATGGATTGGGAGAAATGCCTTCCATTTGCTGAATTTGCTTATAACAACAGCTATCAATCTAGCTTGGGTAAAGCCCCTTTTGAAGTTCTCTATGGACGAAGGTGTCGAACGCCTCTTAACTGGACAGAAACCGGGGAAAGACAATTCTTCGGCCCGGACATGATCCAGGAAGCAGAAGAGCAAGTTCGCATTGTTCGTGAAAAGTTGAAAACAGCCCAATCTCGTCAAAAGAGTCAATATGACCGAAAACATAAGGCTATGACCTTTGAGGTTGACGAGAAGGCTTACCTTCGGGTTACTCCTCTGAAGGGAACCCATCGCTTCGGTATCAAGGGCAAATTGGCTCCTCATTACATTGGACCCTTTCGCATTCTCGCTAAACGAGGAGAAGTTGCCTACCAATTGGAACTACCTCCGCATCTCTCCAGAGTCCACGGCGTCTTTCACGTTTCTCAACTCAGGCGTTGCTTCTCGGATCCTATCCTTGGAGTGGACCACGAAATGCTTGATCTTCAAGATAACCTCACGTATCGAGAGTACCCCGTTCGTATCCTCGATCAAGCCGAGCGTACCACTCGACGTCATAATATCAAGTTTCTCAAGGTTCAATGGTCGCACCATTCTGAGAAGGAAGCCACTTGGGAAAGGGAGGATCGTCTTCGACTTGAGTACCCCGCCTTCTTTCCGGAGGAACCTAAATCTCGGGACGAGATTCTTTTGAGTGGGTGTGAGTTGTCACACCCTAGCTAGTTCATGCATTAGAGTGTTGCATCATGTATATTCTTTCATCAGAAACTTGAAATGGGAATGACATAACCCCCAACCCCCTCTGAAAACAACTAGGGTTTACTAAAAATATTTTCAATGAACCTGAAATGCCCTTCTAAAATGTCCATCATTTTTGTCTTGGTTCAGAACCTCTGCCAAAAGTGATGCACAGTTTTCTAGGTCATCCTAAGGTCTTTGAATTAAATCATAACTATTTGAGTTTGGGCATTTAAATTATACAAATTATTTCAAATGCTCAAATCTTACCAAACTAAAATGTTCCATGCTGTATATATTCCAGCTAGTGACCATGAGCAGTTTGGTAAATTTAGGAGTTGTCTAGGTATTTTTAATAAGTCCACAAACTTACAGAATATATAAAAACAGAAAAATAGGGAAACCTTACCTGGCGCCTACTAACCGGCCCACCTGCCGGCCCAGCCCAGCTGCCGCGCCAGCGAGCTGCTTGGCTCGGCCAGGCAGGCTGGCAAGTGCTCGGCGGCGAGCACCGCATGGGTGCCACGCACCTGGTCGCCGCCTCGCCGCTTCCCTCGTCCAGCTGATGATGGGGATCGCTCCCCCTCTCTCCCCCGAACCCCCCAGACATCTCCCCTCCTCCCCAGCTCCTCTCCCTCGCTCTCCCACGCCATGGCCGACGCCACCGCCGCTGCACCTTCGCCGTAGACGCGCTCTCCGTCAACCTCGCGCCGCGCCACCGTGTCCGGGAGCTCCGCCACCCTCCTCTCCTTCGAGCAAGCCGAGCCCCGAGCGCTCGCGTGCCCCGAAGCCACCGCGCTGACCTCGACCGAACCGCCATCGCCGGAGATCCCCTTCGCCACCGCCGCCGCACCAGCTCATCTCCGACCTCGTCGTCTGCTCCCTCGAGATCACCGTGAGCATAACTACCTCTCCCCCCTTTCCTTTCTCGCTCTCGTGCACCACCACGAGCACACGAAGATCACCCGCACGCACCGCCGCGGAGATCGTCGCTGACGTGCTCCCGGCCATCCTCCGGCCACCTCTCGGCGTCCATCGCACTCACCACGTCGCGTATGGGCTAGCCATGCACTCCCCGCACCTCACCGCACACCCTAGCCCTGAGTTCGCCTCAACCCGAACTCCGGCGGCCGCCTAGGTCGTCGCCGGCGCCGATTCCGGCCACCCCGACCCCAACTAACTCCACCAAGAGCTGCGGTTTGTCCCTAGCTCCGCGTAGATGCCTTCCGCGACCCATTTGGTGGCCGGAACGGCCAAAATCACTTCCGCCGCCGCGTCGGGCTCGCCGGCGGCTAAACGCCGGTGCAGCCGACTTGACTTTGACCACGGGTGGGCCCTGGTTGACTCTGTTGAGTCAATGACAGGTGGGGCCCAACCCTGTTAACTAATCCGGTTTAGTTCTAATTATTTTTTTAGCTAAACTAATTGCACTGACACCCTGGACCCACTGGTCAGTTTGATCTGGACCGTCCTGTTGACCTGCTGAGGTCAGCATGACCTCATGCTGACGCAGTAATCCTTTTCTGGAATTAAAATAAATCCAGAATGATTTATAAATTCCAGAAAATAACCCAAACTTCAAAAAATCATAGAAATTAATCTGTAACTCCAAATGCAAAGTTTTTATATGAAAAATGATCAGAAAAATCCAATCTATCCATCTGTACTGGTTTCATGCATGTTTAAACAAGCTAACCTACTGTTTATTGCAGAACAAGTTAAAGCACTTATAAGAGCCATGTATGAGTTTGAAACTTGAATCTTTGATTCAAAATGGTTCAAACCCATCTGGTTATAGTTGCATTAGCCCAACACACTGATATTTCCATGTTTCATGCATGCATCATATTGTTGCATATTGTTTGGTAATGTTCTGTACCGGTGCTCTTTGCGGCAGGTTCTGCCTCCGAGGAGTACCACGATTACCCTAACGAAGAACCATATCAGTGCATCGAACCATCAGGCAAGCAACCAACCATTTGACCATATCGATACAATCCCATGTTCTCGCTCCTGCTCTCTTTTACTGCATTAAGACAACGCGTTTCAAACTGCTGCGTGCTACGGTAGTTGAACCCATTTCCTCTACATGACCTGTCATTGCCACAGTAACTAGATGAAACCCACTAGCATGTGTAGGAGTTGTTTGAACCATATGTATGTGTTGTTCCTACCTTGCTATGCCTGCTATGCTTAGAGTCGTGTCAGGTCTTGTTCATCTGGGTGATGGGATAGAGTGAAATGATCGTGCCGGTAATGAGAGTGATGTGGTGAACATGATTTGGTAAAGGTATCGATGAAGGGCCATGTAGGCGTACATGGTGGGTTGTTTCATTGAAGCCGTCCTTAAGCACTGAGATCTGTATGTGTGATTTAAGAATCAGCTACTACCATGCATTGGGCCTGAAACCAATGGACCCTCTCGGCTTCTTATTCACCCTAGTCCTCTGTCCAGGAGTTGCAAGTAGTTTCTGGTGTTTGTAGCCTACTGGAGGCCGTGGACAGCGCTGACCGTAGGGGTGGGCTGTGATGCGGTAGGTACGTGGCCGGGTGTACCAAATACCCGTTAGGTATCTCAGGAACCTTGTACACATCGTTCGGGGCCGTATGGGAAACCTCGGCCGGACTCCCTGTGGATGGAACCTAGATAGGCGATAAACCTGGACTAGAGACTTAGGTGTTTAGGTAGGTCGTGGCCGACACCCACGTTGGGCTTCCGCTTGAAGGTTGCCGAGTACATGTCGTGTGAACGGCGGTAAGTGGTGAGAGCGTGTGTGAAGAAGTACACCCCTGTAGGGTTAACATTATCTATTCGAATAGCCGCGTCCGCGGTAAAGGACTACTTGGTTGCCTATACAGTTCATAGACAAGTAAATGGAAACTACTAAAAATCTCAAGATAAGCGTGAGTGCCGAGGATGGCTCTTCCGTAGGATGAAGGAGGTGGATCCTCGGTGGTGTATTGAAGTGGTGAGTAGTGGACTCGTGTGCGCAAAACCATTTCAAGTTGGTGTATCGTAGGATACCTTAGCCAAAAGTCAAAGCTGGCTTGCTGCAATAACCCCACCAACCCTTCTTGATAATGTGCATGTATGTAGGGTCTGATGTAAGTCTTGCTGAGTACCTTTGTACTCATGTTGCCTTAATTTACATTTTTCAGAAGACGCTGCAACCCCTTCTGATGGGTTCTTCGTAGACGTTGACATCGATGAGTAGACTGAGGCCCAGGTGGTGACCCTGAGCTTGTGAAGGACCACGTAGTATAGCCAGGCTTTCCAAGCCTCTTTTACTTTACTAGTTGTCTATACTTAGACAAGTTACTTCCGCTGTTGGCTTGTATGTCTGTATGACTTGAATGCTAGGTCGTGTGACCCGTACTTGTGTGTATGTTATGTATGGCTCTCTGAGCCTTAAATAAAGTACTTGTGTTGTAGAGTCATGTTGTGATGCCTTGTTGTATTTGCACATATCGAGCATATTGTGTGTATGATTGAAATGCTTGATATGTGTGGGATCTGACTATCTAGTTGTTTATTCTTAGTACCCTCTCTTACCGGGAAATGTCTCCTAGTGTCTCCACTGAGCCTTGGTAGCTTGCTATTGCTCCGGAACACTTAGGCTGGCCGGCATGTGTCCTTCTTCGTTTCTGTGTCTGTCCCTTTGGGGAAATGTCACGCGATGAATGCCAGAGTCCTGCTAGCCCAGTGCTACAGCCCGAATTCACTTGCTGATGACCGACACGTTCGATGCTGGGTCATGGATGCCTGTCCCCGTAAGTCTGTGCCACTTTGGATTTACGACTAGCCATGTCAGCCCGGGCTCTTTACCATATGGATGCTAGCGACACTTTCATATACGTGTGCCAAAAGATGCAAACGGTCCCGGGAAAAGGTAAGACGACACCCGTGGGAATACCGTGCGTGAGGCCGCAAAGTGATATGAGGTGTTACATGCTAGATCGATGTGGCATCGAGTCGGGGTCCTGACAACGGATTAATTGGTAGCATCAAGCAAACAAGGCATCATGATATGACAGATTCAGAAATGACAAGACATTAACAGCAAGTAAATATAAAAATACATAGATTGATGCACTCAGTACAGGGAATATCAAGGCATCACAAGCTTGATGCACTCACTACAGGAAATATAAAAATACATAGATTGCACCCCAGTAAATATGCCATGATTAGTCTCCTAAAACATGTTGACATGATGCTCAAAAGAAAATCACACAAAAAGATATAAAAATGACAAATAGGCAAGTTACAACAGTTTTCAGCAGTTAACGGCAACATGCACTTTTGCAATAGGGATTATTATTTCAAGATGCACCCCTAACATGAATGCAAAGCACTCCAGCATGTATATCATGAAGAGAAGAACATGTGCATATCAAGATCATCATCATAGGATTAACAGGGACAAAGTTACAGCACTCACAAGATGCATACATGATGTTAACAATAAGTAGATTTCAGCAGTTTATATCACTTAGCAGTTTTGCAACGAAGATTAAGGCATCAATATGAACTATAAAATGAATGCAAACTACTCCATCACGAAGAGAATCAAGTGATGAACATTTTGATGTATCACGCACGAAAACGGAGCTATATGCACAAAGTTATGACCATGCAAACAAGCACACATAAAGTGATTTTCCTAGGGACTTAGCCAAAAATCACCTCGCATAAATGGGAGAGAGAGGTACTTGGACGAGGAGGAGTGTGTACGGAGCGATGCGGGTCACGTTTGGATGGAGGGAGTGGAGGATCATGTCCAAGGAAAACTCCGGCGAGGTCGGTGGCCGGCGGCGGATCCCGCGACTCCGTGTCGGATCCGGACCGTGGAGCTCGGCGTGGCCTTCGGGTGGAGCAGCGAGGGCGCCCGGTGGCGGGGACTGAGGCACAACGGTGCCTTGCGGTGGCTGGCGGCGTTCGGGGCGGGCGGCGGCGCAGGAGGCGCGTGCGACTCGCGGCGTGGGGCAGCTCGGGGCGGCATGGGGCAAACGGTGCGAGGCGGTGGAGCCGGGCGGCGGGGCCGAGGTTTGGCGACGGAGCAGGCGCGGGTCCGCAGGCAGCGCTCGGGCGGAGCATGGGCTCGGCGGGCCGGCCATGGGCCTGTAGGGCCGCGGCGGCGGGCGCGGTGGAGGGGAGGCGCGGGAGATGACGTGGCAGGCGGCGATAGGCTGAGAGAGGCGGCAGCGCAGAGGTGGGGGGCCATGATTGGCCGAAGTGACATAGAGGCGGTAGTGGACGCGTCCGGCGGCAGGGTGGACATGTCCCGTGGCGCAGAGGAGGCTTTGATATAGGGTTTTCCCGATATTTCATGGGAGGGGACTAATTTATAGGTAGAGGGAGCTAGGAGAGCCCAAATGAGGTGCGGTTTTCGCCGACACGGTCATGATCGAACGAGGGAGAGCATGGAGGGGTTTATATGGGCTATTAGGCTGTTGTGAATGGGTGCTGGGATGCAAAAGGAGAGGGGTTTCGGTTAACCTGGTTAACTGTTGGGGCATCAAACGACCTCCAAATGGAACAAAATTTGACGGGTGGTCTACCGGTGATATACCAATGCCACTCGGCAAATCTGGGCCAATTCCGAGAACTTTTTTCTCCCGCTCAAAAAACAAAATCTGGGAGGTTCGATGGGCGCATGTGAGTGTTGTTGGGCTCAGAACGGACTACAGAGAGAACCTGGGGAACCCGAACGGATGCAAGTTTTGAAAAACATGCAGATGAAATGCAGATGATGACATGGAAAATTGCAACACGCAAGCAAATGACATGGCAACGATGGCGAATAACTGAAAGACACCTAGCGCATTGGATTCGAGGCGTTACAACTCTCCTCCACTAACAAGAGATCTCTTCCCGAGATCTTAGGAGCAAGATGGAAGAGAAGAGGATGAGGTGAAACAAGAACAAAAGAGAGGAGATGAACAAAGTTCGAGAGCGCTCGGATAGACAAGAGGAATGACGAATATGACAAGAATGTAAAGCTCAAAAAGCAAGATAGACTCTGAAACCACTCCGGTTAGAACAAGATAGAAAAGGAATAGAACAAAAGAATTCCGGCATCACTCCGGCTGAAAATGGAAGGAAAAGAGCAGGAACTTCACAAGATGGAATGACACTAGATGAGACGAACAACACAATGCCTCCGGAAGAATAGAGGAATGAAAAGAATGGATAAGAGAACAACAAGTTCCACCACGAATTTGATAGCATCCTTAGAAGGAAGGGTATAACAGAGTTGTTGAGATATTCAACAACAAAAGAATAAGCTTGTTGTGGACTTATCAAAAACATCTCAAAATTGAGGAGAAATTATACCACAACCAAATCTCTGAATAGCTGAGAAGAACAAAGAAATGCAAAAATCCACTTCAGAAGAAAACAGAGAATTATTTGCACTTCGAGACGCGGGAAAAAGAGATACTTGAACTCCTCCAACAAGAATCTTTATGAACTCTTGAAGAATGAATTAAATCATGAAAAAACACTATGAAGAACTCCGGAGACAAAAGGATGATGAGATAGAATGAAGGATGAAAGAATAACATGAGCCTTGCGGTGATTTAGATGGAGGTTCCGACGAAATGGCCGATGAAATTTGAACTCCGGATAAGAAAAGATGAAAACACTTGGAACTAGAATTTATTCATTAAGAACAAACTCCGAAGGAAGGCATTAACCACTTGGAGGAAATAAGAATAAGATTTATTGTATGCTTATCCTTCATCAAATTAAATTGATGACAAGCAACGAATTTTGCATACATCTTATTCTTGTTGAAAAGGATTAAGGGGAATATAGCACAACCTTGAGGAAGGCCTTCAATGAACCACCGGTAGGATTGGAAAGAACTAATGGATTAAAATGGTAATCAAGGAAATAGAATCTTGAACAAACCACTGTCAGAATTCGAAAATGACTGATGAAAGAGAATGAATCACTGGGAAGAATTAGAAGAACAAATACGCTTGAGGGGATTTAGATGGAAAAGAACAAAGAGATCGTGAACTAATTAAACAATACTTCACAAACCCGCCGGGATAATTGGATAATGATAGCTGGAATGTGAGGACGAAGAATTCTTCTGGAATGATGGCCTCCAATGAAACGAAACTGAAATCAACTCTTGAAATACTCTGGATGGTTAAGAAAGAATATCTAACAAATGGAATAATTCGAGACGATAAGAGGAAGCTAGAACCATGAATCTTCGAGAGAACGGACAAGATTTAAGAGAAACTCTTCTTCTATCTTCAAATGGCGACAAGGAACGGTACCAAAATTACTGAGATACTCCGGGAGAATGAAAAGGAAAGAGGTTGAGCCAACAATGAAATGATTTGAAATCGATCTTGGAAAGGAATCTGACTGATGAAATTCATTCTTATGTCAAACTCCGAAAAGAATTAGGAATGGCTCCATAATAATTAGAAGAGTAAGGTAAGATCCTAGGAAAAGACCTGTGGGTTAGGGCCCACTAAAAAGAAAACACCATTGAAAAAGGATTGTTGAAGAGATAGTTGATGCACCGAAACAATTGAAATATTTGAATGAGGTGACAACCTCGAATTAATTCGAACACAGACGAATCTCCTGTGATGTCTTGAGCACTCCGAAATGATAAACTGGAAAGAGGCGAACGAGCAAGAGGAAACATCTAATCCAAGGAAAAGAATATGATCAACCCGAAAAAGTTGAATTGAATAGAAAACAAGACGAATCAATGATGAACTTGACAGGAATTCACAGGTTCAAAAGATTGAGGAAAGACTGAAAGGGCTCCACACGAATGAAACTGATGGTCGAAAGAGACTCAGGCTCTAGGAAGAACAGGGTGGGAAGGTGGGAAAAAACAAAGGCAACTTGGAAGGGAAACCGACGAATAACTTGAAGAGAAAACACCAGTAAAAAGAATACAAAGGCTTCACACGATTAGAATAGATACTCGATTACGGACTCCGGCTCCGAGAAGAAAAAGGGCGGGTGGGTGGGAAAAGAAAACAACCGAGGATTTAACTTGGCAAAGGTCAAGAGGCTCGAGTCAACTTGACGAGAAATGCACCGGATGAAAAGAGATAAGAACCAACGATCGGAAAACTAATAGCGTGATCCTAAAGAAAAATTTGAATGGAAGCGGAGTAAGTTAAAACACCTACATCAAGATTCCTCACCAGAGCGACGAAGGGGCTGAGGTGTAAAAATAATAACTACTCTCCGATATAACTAGACTCCGAAAACAGTTTTCTTCTAGAATCGACAACGGCCAAACTACGAACACTCAAGGGGCTCCTATGGTCAGTCGAGGCTCTAGTACCACCTTGTCATGCCCAATATGAGACCCTATCCTAAAGGAACTCGAAGGTCCCACCAAGGATAGAAGCGCATATTGGAGATACTTTTGCAAGGTGGATATCATTACATCATACCATTTCATAATAGTTGGGGATACATACAAGAGGAATACAATGCCACATGAATATACCAACATCATAAATAAGAGCAACATCTGACTATGGATGAAACACAAACGGAAACTCAAACGACATCCACCTTGCTAGCCCAGGCTGCCGACCTGGAACCTATCCCCTGATCAAAGAAGAAGCAGAAGAAGAACTCCAAAACAAGCAAACATCGCTCTCGCGTCATGATCATCATGTTACTTGTACCTACAACTATTGTTGTAGTAATCTGTGTGCCACGAGGACTCAGCAATCCCATTACCATGGGTATCAAGACTCGCAAAGCTTAATGGGTAAGGAATGGATAGTGGTGAGGTTGCACATCGACTAATCATGATATGGTGGCTAACTTATGAATACAAGAATAACATAAGAAGCTACGCAAACGGTCGTGAACTAGAAATGATCAAGAAGTGATCCAAAAACTACTTACGTCCAAACATAACCCAAACTGTGTTCACTTCCTGGAATCCGCTAAGAAGAGACCATCACGGCTAAACATGCGGTTGATGCATTTTAGTTAAGTCAAGTGTCAAGTTCTCTGCAACCAAATATTAACAAATTCCCATATGCCACATAACCGCGGCCACGCCTCTTGAAAGTTTATACCCTACAGGGGTGTCCCAACTTAGCCCATTATAAGCTCTCACGACAAACGAAGGATATTCCTTCTCCCGGGAAGACCCGATCATCCTCGGAATCCCGGTTACAAGACATCTCGGCAATGGTAAAACAAGACCAGCAAGACCTCCCGAATGTGCCGACAAATCCCGATAGGAGCTGCACATATCTCGTTCTCAGGGCACACTAGATAAGTCAAGCTACGAGTAAAATCATCCCTCAAGTTTCCCCGTAGGTTGCTCAATTCGGACCAACACTCAGAGGAGCACTGGCCCTGGGGGGTTTAAAATAAAGATCACCGTCGGGGCTGCAAACCCCAAGGGAGGGTTATAGGTCGTTAGGCAAATGGAAAACCAACGTTGGGCCTTGCTGGAGGAGTTTTATTCAAAACGAACTATCAAGGGGTTCCCATAAACCCAAACGCATGAGGAACGCAAAATCAAGGAACATAACACCGGTATGACAGAAACTAAGGCGACTAGAGTGGAACAAAACACCAGGCATAAGGCCAAACCTTCCACCCTTTACTAGGTATATAGATGCATTAATTAAATAAGAGATATTGTGATATCCCAAAATAATCCTGTTCCAACATGGAGCAATGTTCACTTCACCTGCAACTAACAACGCTCTAAGAGGGCTGTGCAAAAGTGGTAGCATAGCCAAACAATGGTTTGCTAGGAAGGGTGAAAAAGTTAGAGGCTGACATGGCAATATGGGAGGCTTGATAAACAAGTGATAGGTAGCAAAGAATAGCGATAGAATGAAGCAACTAGCATAGCAATGATAGTAGTGAGATCCAGGGTAACGGTCATCTTGCCTGAAATCCCGCTAGGAAGAAGAACGAGTCCGTGAAGAAGACGAATGGGCGAAGACGAACCAAACGAAGTCGAACCAATCCTCACGACTGCAATGAAATAGGAACTATCGAGAAGAAGAACAACCGGAAAGAAGCAAACAACAAGGTAAACACACAACACATAAACATGGCATGATGCTCAACCAAGTAATATGCATGACAAGGTTATATGATGCTACTCATGGCAAGAGATGATGAAAACAAGACCATGCTCCCCTGCCGATCGCTCGGTAAAATCACCTCATTTTTACTATACTTCCTCTGTATCGGTTTACATGGCATGCACGTCATTCTAGGTTGAGAATTTAACTGGCTATATATGTGATGAACAGTATATGTTGAGAAACTACATTTTCTTAAGAATCCAATGATATACTTTTTGTGACATAGTAACTCATATTTAGTTAGTCAAATTGATGACATAGAACTACGAGCATTCCCTATAAACCGAGACGCCTAAAAAACGAGACGGAGAGGGTAGTTCAGTATGTATATATCTTTTTAGATGAATATAGTCGGGATTCACGAAGGAGCAAAACCAAGTGGTAGGATGATCCTGCCGTGTTGGCGTCGCAACCCAAGCAGGGTCAGTCCGCACAGGAAATGGCGACACACTTAACAAGACCCCTTTGGCCGACATGTGACTCATCCATCGTCTTGTTCCACGTGTGATGCAGCAAATTACAGTTTGGAGAAGCAGTTGGAATTGGAGGCACCCCAGTAGTAGAAAATGAGCGATGAGGGGTCAAATCACAAAGCCCCACATTTACCGCATTAAGTTGGATAGACGAAGAAACCATCATTTCACTCTAGGGCGCAAGAGGATAAAGAAGGAAGCTACCTAAGGCACCCTAGGGTAGGGGTCTGCACTACAGATCCTTTTTTTTGAAAGCGCCTCCACTACAAATCGTCTTCTCCCTTGTCCTCTTAAAGAAAACCGATGATGCGTGCAGCGGTAGGGTTTGTAGGAGTACTACAGCGTGCGGGGCCACGTCGTAGTAAACGGGAGAGGGATTGAGTTCGAATCGATGCCTTAAATATGTCTTGGCCGCTTGGTTTTATGGGAACGAGGCAGCATTTTGGGTTCGGGGACCAGTGGAAATATAGTACGTACAAAAAATTGTGGACGTAGGTTCGACCAAAAGGCAATGATGCATGGGCCCTGCATTTCGATATACCTGGGGCCGCGTGAAATTTTCTACTCTACTCAAAACTAGTAAGGTACACATGCATTGAATGCATGACATTTGGAAACCAAATTATGAATAAATACACACTATAGCATGTAAAGCTTTGAGTCATATATGCATGATGTAGATGTTCATTTAGTTCTTATAGTTCATCTCATTCAAAATCAATTAGTTTTATAAAAATCTTAAGATTCATGGGGTTGTGCATTATAAAGCATAAAGTAAAAAACAAATAACGGCAATTCATTTAGAGAAAAAAATTCAATTATGGTACAGAAGATTCTAGAACAAGGAGAAGTGCTTGTGTTTTGAGGTTTGTGCATTATGCTTAAGTTCAACCGTGGAGTCTTCTAAATTGTACATGTGGCAGATCTTGTGGAATGTTGATGATATCCAACGGCTAGTAGTGCTCGGATTTGCCACTGTGCACTGTCGGATTTAGCTTGTTATTCACACACTATATAATTCTTGTGCCGTAGTTGCATGTCTTGGAAAAAAGCTACTAGTGGGTTGTACTAGCTATTTAGGAATAGAAGATGTATACAAGGAAGTTGTAGGGAAAGAGATGACATGGAGTATCTCAATTCCTATGAGTAGGGATTGGAAAAGAGATGTCATTTGGTTCACATCATAGGAACTTTTCTATTTAATCTAGAGATGACATGTATCTCAATTCCTATGAGGAGCGATTAGAAAAGATGTGTAACTCGGTTCATATCATAGGAACTTTTATATTGAATATACGCTAATGTTTATTTTCCTTTGAAATTATGGGAGTATAGGACTCCATTCATATGAACCAAGTGGCTCTAAAGCTATAAAAATGATATCATGTTTATTTCATTTGAAATGTGGAGTATATGAATCTATTCCTATGAACCAATTGGCTCTAAAGGAAAAACTCCTATAAAAATCATATCATGTAGAGTTCCTATGATATTCCTCCACACCAAAGGATGGTTGAAATTGCTGAAGATGATATGATGGTCTTTCTTTGTAGACTCCTCCCCCATCTTTATAGTTACCTATTGAAGATGAATCAAATGATATATACTGGGTATTCTACATGTGCAATTCGGTACACAAAAATTCGGTAAAAGTTTGCGAGGTTCGAACTTTCAATAAAGCTATATGCACTACATTTTGGAACGGAGGGAGCATACGGAAGTTGCTAATGCTCACGTGGAAGATTTGTGTGTAGGAGGAGTGGTTGTTCTGTTAAATGACATGGCAAAACTGATACTGTCGGATGCCGATCTAACGGTTCTTACGACATTCGTCAGGAAAAGGCTTATGGTGAACGTTTGTCGGATAATAATTTATGGATACATGCATTGAATTGATACGTGCCCCCCTCTCTCTCACGCACACGCACCCTCATGAGTCACGACTCTCCCGAGTCCTCTCGCACCCACCGTCTATCTACAGGTAGACGTCACACACATATCTGCTCTTCACACCCTATCCTCAGAACTTCTAAAAAATAAAATACGTTGCGCACATTTTATTTTAGCCCACACGTCACACACTTATACTATTACTCTTGTGACAAACATTCTTTGGCATAGTATATTGTACTCTCACAAAGAGAAGCGGTGCACGCACACACTAGTTCTCTCACACCCACTCGCGGCTACTCGTAGGAGCGCATTTTTTGAAGCTAGTACAACAAAATCACTCCACTATATATATAAGCAGGAGCCTTAGCGCTTGCTTTACTAGGGTTCCTCTCGTTCACTCTCTCATGCTCTCCATATCTAAGCAAGACATAGGTGGCCACACTCTCTCTCAGCTCACGGCTGGTCAATAATCCTACTGGACAAGCTCGACCGGGGCAGGGGTGTAGGTGCATCGTTCATGCTGTCGTCGGCGGCGAGGGATGAGACCAACGGCTGCCAGCGTGTCCCGATCGGCGGCCGTGATGTTCTCTCTAAGAGAGCACTAGCTCAGGAGGGCCTCTGACCACTTCTTCCTCCTTGCGGTATTGCGGCCAAGATGCGGCCTCCCGACGCCATCTTTGCCACATGCCGACGACCCTCAGGTATATATTCCTCCAAAACATGCCTTGATCTACTGCCCCAGCTCCCCACTTGGCTTCGTGTGGATCATTTTCTACTTCTGTCCGCTGTTCCAAAGCCACCTAGACTTTTACTATTATTAGAGGTAAAGCTAGTTCATACAGTCGACTCTAAGAGTTAGTTCAAACAGGGAAGAAAGTGGGAAAGCTATAGCATGAATCAAGGACTTGGTTCGAAGAGGAAACAGGGGAAAGTAGTAGATACTGGCTACCCAACCAGTCTCTTGGTTGAAAAGACGAAGAAATCATGGTGGATGGCGAAGGGTGGGGGGAAGTGGACCTGTCTCTTGGTTGAAAAAGGAAAGAAAGTGATGGGTGTTGGGGGACAACGCAAATGAGAATGAGCAGGTCTAGATTTCCTGTGCTCACATAGGAAAATGTCGCCGGGGAGATAAAAAATGGAACAAATGCAGACATGCTGCCAGAGTGTTTGCCTCTCTCGGCAACCACATCTAGCTCACCACTTTATGCCCCTATTGTCCCTACGCCCATATCGCTACCGTTAATGTAAAATCACATGAAGCATTAAGCAATGCCACCTAATGTCACTATAAATAATGGTCTAGTGCCATCGATAAATTGAAGCAATGCCACCACCATTTTATGAAGTGCTTCGATCTTGCTTTATTTCCCATGAATTGTGTTTTTGCAGTTACACTTAAATCTCACACCACTAACATTGCTTCATCCCAGTGGAACTGCAAAAATTTGATTGCACATTTACTGACCATGTGCTACTCTAATGACAGTAGTACTAATGCTATCGTTCTGCATGTTAATCTAGTGGCTGTGTTGATGTGATGTGATGCTACTTACTTAAGGGCACTTTCATACTGTCAATCTAGTGCCAATTATAACACAATAGATGATGTTGTTAATCATATGCCACTACAAATATCTGCCACTATTTAAATAATCGTATTTCGTATTTGCGCAAACAGGGATGTCTATCTCTTTATCGTTTCTTGTTTGCGCAATCAAAAGTACACACCTCAGTTTTAGTACAACTGCACAAAATGAGATGGCTATTCCTAGCTATCGTCCTTTAACCTCTAGTGTTCAAGGTATTCCTACATTGGTAGTAACTAGGTAGAATGACCAACACAATCTAAAAGAAGTTGATCCGTATGTTTTACTTCCTGATTGCAGTGGAGGGACGAGCGAAACAACTGCATCCTAGTCCGGAATGCACTTTCTACCAGTGCATCCATGGACCGAGGACTAGCTGGCACGATTGCAGGGCAGTTTTTTGGACAGGTGCGCGGACAAGAGCCATTGTGGTCTGCTTATTTCTGCAAATAGTGGTGCTTAAATTTAGTGGAAAGCACAATCATTTCAGCTGGTCAGTACACTGCATGGTTCAGTTCAGCATTCCAGGTTAGACCACAATTATAATTGGTTATTCTGGAATGAGAGAACCTAACCCTAGATAGTGGCAACAAGAAAAAACCATTGTGAACTCCAGGAAATTTAATCCTACCGGGAGGCCCTTTGCTCAGAGAAGCCTTGCTTGTTTTTTCCGTATTTGTAAACCTTTTCACAACTTTGTCTTTTGCTGTGAACTAGTGTATGTTTTTTATGTTCTATGAATCATTGAGATGTATAAAATTGCTTAACTGATGCTTTTCAAGTTTTTTATGAAGCCGAGTTTAATGTGAGTGTTCCACATGAATGTTGGACTAGCGTGTGAATGTTTGGAATTTACATTGTGGCCTCAGTTAACTGCATGAACCACTATAACAAGATACTTAGTTGCTTATATGTCAGACAACAAATTGTTGATTGTTAGTTGGTCGATAGCCTAGTGTTGAAGTGAGCTGGGCCAATGTGATGTGTTTTGCACAACTTCTTGCAAGTGGGGTAGCACCAACAATGTTTACAAGTACTTATGTATACGTCGGCGCACAGTTCTCGAATGAGTACTCTATTTCATCAAACACACACTACTCGTATGATAAACCGTGACAACTTATGTCTTACCATTGCATATTCATCAAAAAACTAGTGAGGACACATTTGTTTCGGCAACAATTACGATGGTTCTCACATGATTGACAGGCACACAAAAGTAGCAGTAGTTCCCATAGACGGATTCAAACAGAGTACTATCCCCACAGGGCTCGATAATAGGCAAGGTTCGGATGATTAAACACAATCAAAACTACTATTAAACACTAGCTGGGGCAACTATTTCATGCCTCGATCTAACTTGGGCTGGACACAAGATGGACCCTGCCATGAACATCGTCGAGGACGTCCGACAGCAGCTCAATCCTGTGAACCTTCATGAAGACAACCTTGTGTCCTTGCCACTCATAAACTTGTTTGTGGAGGCATGCCACGTCATCTTCCTAGTAAGCTTGACAAGAATAGTATGCCTCACAAATGAAGGAGTAGCTTTGAACTTCTTGTGCTTCAGCACACCCTCGACAACTCGACATTGGTATAAGTGCAAATGGCTTCCAGGATCCAACAACCTAAGAACTCTGTTTTCCCAGTGCGTATATTCAGGTCATCTGCCTCATAGCGAGTGACATGTACAACCACACAATCCTTGTCTGCATCAAGGCTCTAATTGGAATAGAAAAAATTCTGAATTACTTTCCAGTATAAGAAACACAAGTTATTTAAATCACTATGTATAGCATGGCATCGAAGCTACTAAAATTTTGCATTATTCATCACCACATACTTAGATGAAAAACCACAATCGAGATTGGCAAAGAAGAAAATTACCTTGGGCA